>NW_008678846.1:0-37631 GCF_000695815.1 Acanthisitta chloris
TGGTGTTATGAATATTTCTCAAAGAATAGCAATTCTGTTTTCATGCAAATGTTTATTTTCATAATAAAGTAATCATTAATTGCCATTTCTTGAACAGAGCAGTTAGAGGTGTCCCTTGTGTGCAGTGGGTTCCCTGTCCCATAATCTAATGCAGCAGTGAGATAGTATGGCAATCTACAACAAGCCACTTCTGAAAAAACTGCTGATTTTAGTGGAGAAAAAGGCATTTCAGTAGCATGAAGGGCTTTTGGAAAGGAAGACTCCCATAGGAATCTACAGTATTGCTTTTTAAAGTTTGCTATTGTAGCTATTTATTGGCCCCAGGCACAGGATGTCTGGTGCAAGCCATAACAGAGTCTCAGGGCTGTACAGTGAAAAATCTGTTTTCTCAAATATTCATAAAAGAATTTCATACAAAAGCCCATCAGCCATATGTTTGTATCATAATAAAATGTTTTAAGTTTCAAATATTTCCCATGTTCCATAGTAGCATCACATCTCCTTGACTGATTAAATAGGTTCACAGGTTAATGACCTCTGAGAAACTTTTGTTTTGCATCACAGTCCTAGAGATTTTGGTTTCTTTTATGTTCTCACTTTAGGCTTAGTTATGAGCCTGAAAAGAGGAGCTGAAATGAAGAACATCTGCCTGAAGGCAGCTAAACACACACTGCAGGCAAACCCAGAAACACAGGCTGAAGATATGGACAGACCAGAACAGAAAACCATGACAAATGAGTCACACAGTTCAATAAAGTGCAAACCTGAGATCTGGACTGTATTGGTTATCCATAGATTAAACCAGAGTGAATGAACATCCTCAGAACAACACGAAAAGCTTTCAGATCTGATCAGCGATGTCTTGGGAAGGATGTTTTAAAAGAGGCATTAAATATAAACAGCCAATGTCAAAGTTTCTTGCATTGCCAAGAAAAAACCATAAGGTTGTGTTTTCAATGCTCTGAGCCACTGGCTGGCAGGGACAGGAACACACAGTTCTTCAGGGGGGTCATCCTGCCCCTAGAACTTCATAAAAGCTATAACCAAAGGAGCTGAAACAGGCTAAGTCAACAAAACTAGAAACAGTTTCTTCTCTTAAAATTCATATGCATGTTAAAGTACACTGAGCAGAGAATTTTGTTTCATTTGTTCTCTGCTCTCCTGCCATTGCCTAGTAACATTTTCCAATAGTGCTGGCTACCACTTAGAAGCAGAATTAGTAGGAGGAATAACTTTCTTCCCTCAAAGAAAGTATTGGCTTTGAGTAAAAAAAGCGAATGCTACAGGTCTTAGCTTGACCTCATCAATTTTCAACCTCAAAATTCTAAGTTTAAAACTACAGGGGGTTCATGTGGAATGATGTTTTTGTGCCTTGTGGGAACTGCAGCTCAATTTTTTGTGTCCCCCCCTTTTTTTTTTTTTTCAGGACATTCAGTGAAAATGCAATATCTTGCATGAAAAATGATCACATTTTAGTGTATAGTAGAAACATTTTTTCTTCTGGAAACCAACCAACCAACCAATGAAGCTTTTCAGATGGCATTGTGTGTTGTTCAAGCCTGTGATGCACAAAAAGCACAGAGTACCTCTGCTAGCCACCTGTGGTAAAAGACACTCAGAATTCACCTGACTTTGATGTTATCTGTTTGTATAAACTTACATATAAAAACGCACAACCCTATGCCAAATATATAATTTAGGATGAAAGGTCAAGCTACACAGAAGCTAAGGATCAATACAACCTACAGTTCCCTCTGAGACCTTAATTTAGCTACCATGGGAATTAATTTTCTTTATTAAATGTTAGAGGTAAAAAAAAAAGGGGGAAGAATAGGATAGGATATCATTACATAATTAAAGACTGTATTGAAATGCAATTGCACAAGGAACAGAGTAAAGGTTGCCAGGAAATCATTTATCTGATGTTTCCTAACTTCCAGTGTCAGACCTCTGTTCTTCAGCCTTCATTCCCCAATGGATGTCACACAGCAGCTGCAGTCCCACAGTTGTAGTAACAAATGACAGCAAAAGAACTTGCAACCTAAGTAATATTATTTTCAGATATTAGTTTTGAGGTTACTTCCTTAGCTGTTGGTTTGAAAAGGTGGCTGAAGGGTTTTGCTATGTGACACTGTAAGAAGATCCATGATCAGATTTGGATCCTCATTTTTCACGTCACTCATGTCAAAGCTTGATGTAGGAGACCTTTGGACAATAAGGGTCTGTTGTTCTTTGTGGGGATACTAGTCCATGTGCTAGTGCTTAGACATCCTTATGAAGGAGAAAGGGTAACAAACAGTGATTCCTCTGTGGAATGAATTTGTACCCTGTGTGGGACTTCTTGCTTGAGGATGGATAGCTGTGTCCTCCTTTCAAAGCATGGCTGAGGAGATCTTGTGCATTTTAGCATGTGTTTTTAATTTCAACCCCTCGTGGAGGCCCTGGAGCATTCTGTGTGGTTGTGCCAGGAAGTGTGGGGTTGCTCAGGTGCTGAGCTGTTCACTGGGGGTAGTGTGATCTGCTTCTCATTCCTAGGCATGGAAAATATTTGTAGGATACAGCTCAGGTCCCTCTCACCACAATTCAGTGATGAGATTAAAACATTTTTGTCTTAGTCATCTTAGTATTGCCAAATACCAAAGATTTGGTGGAAAAGATGGAGCAATAAGAACTTCTAAGAAGAAATGCAATGCTGTTTTGTAAGGGTTGTGGGGCCACAACCAGTGCCATGCAGCTGGATCTCATTGCTGAAACAATCACAGAGAGGGCACTGCAGTAACTAAAAAAGTTGTAAGAAAAAGGGCACCTTGGAAACTACAGTTATTTCTCCTAAATTCTTTTAGTGATGCTCTGGTGCAGTTGTGCAAAGGACTCTTTGAGTCTCCATATGGACAATGAGTCACTCTAATGTCGAATGCCTGAAGCCTGCAGGAAATTGCAGGTGGTTGCTGCTGAGTCATAGTGCCATGTACATCTTGTTAGCTTCAGCTGGCATGCAAGGGCTGATCTCTCACTCCTTGAATCGTTGCTTTTCTCTCACGAGTTGGGAGGACTGTGGTCTATTTTGGATATGTCCTAGACAATAGTGCTAGGAATACCCTCAGATGATGTTTATTTCCTGGGTGCTTCTCGAGCTCCTGATTAAAATGGAATACTAGGTGGAGAATAAATGATTATTATATAGATTGGGTCATTAATGACCTTTTAAGCTATCCTGTTATTTCTATTAAAAGATGATTTTCCCTGCTGCAATAATGGAATAAGAAACGGGGTGAGAACTCTGTGTGTCTGTTACATATGGTGTGAGCAGCATCACTTGTGCACCACTGGAGGCACCAGTGAAGACAGTCTCCATTCCCATTATAACATACTGATTTTAATTGCTTATACCTTTTGGAAGCATCGAGTTTAAGCCAAAACATTTCGTACCTTTCCTGTGCCCCTGACTGAATTCCATAATAATTCAGCCAAATAATTCAGCTCCTTCAGTGAAGGAGCCTAGGAACAAAGTGTCTCTTTGCTAACATTAATACTTTGAGGTCTCTTCTGTAAAATTCTCCAGCATCATATTGCAGGTATTTCAAGTTTGACAGAGGGAGATCCCTCATGTCAAAAATAAGCCTTCCATCATGCCTGTGAAAATCCTCCCAATTTTTTTTCAAACTCTTGATAATTATGTCAATTGCAATTCATACAGGTTTAGGAAAGTTGTGAGAAAGCTGCAGCTTTAGGCTTTTTAGATATCTTCTACAGAAACAAAGGATTGCAAAGTTCACTGTTACTTTAAGCTGCTGCTTTACTCTTAGCTATCAGGTGTGTGAGGTGTACTTTTCTCACAGAGTAGTCAATGACTGGAGGAACTCAGAAAATCTTTCCATGTCCTCAAACACTTCTAACCCTATATTGGCTTTCTGTACTTAGAAGGGGAAGCAACATAGAATAGTGCTTGGCTGAGAAAAGAAGAAATTGCAAAGTAGCTCTATCCATGCAGTTCAGAGTGTCCACTGAAATGCAGGTCAGGTTCCTCTTTGCTGTGTTTGTAATGACTTTTGCCTCAGGCTCCTACATCTGGAGTTCTTACGTTTGACTAGCTCAACCTGCTGTATGGATCACTGGAAAAAAACCCAACCTTGGCTTCTAAATGACACTGAATTAGAAGCAAAGAAGTGGGGATTTGGCACCTCTGCAGCTAAGCAGATAGGGAATCTTTCCTCATAGCCTCTCTGGATTCTATTTGGAAGGACAGTCAGGCACTGTTGAAGATGAAAGCAAGTGTCTACAAAAAGTATTCATTCATCATTAAAAATAGCTACAGGGTAGAGGGAGTTGCTAGTGAGTGGAAGTTTGAACCTCTGGACTGGCTATGGGAAAGAAGAGCTTGCCTATGAGCCTGCAACTAATTAGCCTGGAGAAGACAGAAGCATGTTAAGTGTGAACTGGCCTGATAAGGCAGTGAGGAAGATCAGTCAGAAATTACATCTACACAATGCCTCTCTTGACCAATCTGTGCCAAAGTTGTCCAACTTAATTAAAAAAGCTTACAGAGCTTAAAAGTGTGCTAAATGATGACCTCTGGACTATGCCAGAGAAGGGTGAGTCCCTCACTGCTCTTATCTGAGTTGCAGGAAATGGTCTGGCAACGGAATAATTTCAGAGAGTCATGACAGAGATCATAGGAGCCACACATTTGATAACCTCCTATGTGCTATGCCATCTCTACCTCCTTTTCCCATATAGAACTGTCAGACTAAATGTAAATCAGTGCATAATGTGGCTGAGAACAGCTCTTGGATCCTGAGGTTAACTGGAACTACTTGACTCATGGTCTTATGTCTAATGCTTGAGTCTCCCAAAACAGGTATGGCATATCTAACCATTGATTAGGAATGGTCTCTGGTGTGTGTGCTGAGCCCTGTGCACAGGCACATGTCTTGTGAATATTTACAAAACACAGTGGCAGGAAAGGGTGATGGGCCATGAGTGCACTATTAGAGGTCCTTCCAAACCAGTTTTGTGATATGCCTTCCATCCATTCATCTGTTGTGCACATGGAAGTTTCTATACCGTTGTCTGGACACCTGTCATGGTTTAAATCATGCTCATGAAGATAATGACAAGATATAAATCCATTTGCATAGCCTTAACCCAGTGGTGTTTCAGTGATTAGGGTAGAAATGTTAAATATGTGTATTGGAAGGCATCAGAGGCAGCTTCCACTTTGTCCAGCTCCTTTCCTAGTACAGGTAATGAATATTTAATTCAGTGGCTCAGCCCTGAGGATTGAAGCACTATGACAAATGATAAATGACATTTGTGCAATCCACTGCTATTACCTGGCTCAAGTAAATGTGCAAAATTGTAGCAAGAAGAAACATTCTCTACATTCTGTACTACAGCATGTGCTGCTGTACATATTAACTACTTTCAGCTGATATGGGGTTTTTTTTATAGCCAAGCCTCTCTTTTACAGTTGCAGATACAGCCTCAGTAACATACACTATGGCACAAGACTCTGATTCTTTCCTATGACTTCTAGGTATGGACAGTATTATCACCTTGGCAAGTGTGTAAAATATATACAGATATGTGGGGGTAAATCTGTTCTCCAGGACTACTGTGGTTTGCTGCGCTGAAAATATATCCAGATTACTTGTAACTTTTACAACTGTCATGCACTAGGCAGCTATGTGTTTCTTTTCTCTAATTGACTGAAAATCCCATTATATCTGCTCTGTAAAGGCTCTTAGAGACAGTAGGAAGGAACTCAGAAAGACACTGTAGAGTGATCAGGTAACCCTTGCTGTCTAAAAGTATTTTAGATTTTGATGCACATCTTTGAAAACTCTTTAACATTGATAGCAATGTAATTTCCATGAGAGCAGTAGAAGAAGCATACTCAGTGCCTTTGCAAGGTTTTCTAACTTTTGTTGCTGTTATTTGACAAAACTTTCTGGTTTTGTTTTTGCCTTTTTAATAAATAAACCAGTCATCCTGAATTCAGCTCTGAAGCAGCAATGCAGTCAAGAAAATTGTTTGTCCTGAAATCAGTCCAGTCTTACTTGATACTGAAATACTATGCTGCATCTAAGACTATTTGACCTCCAGTGCCAAGTAGCACCAGGAGCAATAAGATTCAGAGGTTGTTTTTACCCAGTGTCTGAAATTTAATGTTGGGCCCACAGGAAATTTTAAAAAAGACCCCAACTTTGTTATCAATCTCCCTTTTAAGTCATGGGCTGTTTGGGTCACCTGTTTCTGTGAGCATTGATAAATGACATGAGTTCACACTTAAGTTAAATTTGGTGTTGGAAGATCATCAGTAGTAAGAGCAATAAGATGTGTCGATGAAAATTTCAAATAACATCTATTTGCCTTTACAAATTTGACCCTAACTGCTTAGGCTATGCCTAAGATGTTACTTAAACTGATATAATGAACTCCTAGTGTGTTAAACTAGAGGTAAAACCATGAAATAGCAAGTCACACTTCTTTTGAAGTCCTGAAATATTTAGACAGTTCCCATCCATCTGTTCCTATTTGACTGCATCTCATTTTCCAAGTCTGGTAAAACTAAACACTGAGCTTTCAAGTTTAGCTCTTCCAAGATTTCTCCTCAAGACCAGAAACACTAGTGTCATGAGTCTCATAAGAATTTCTAATAAGATTTTCAACTGTGATGGCAGATTAGCAGCATGGAAACAGGACTACAGCCAGCTGGAACACTGCTACAAAGGGCTGAAGTACATCAGAGTGAAAACATTTAGCAGAAATGTGTTTAAGAATGTATGAAGTTGGTTTTTTTCCCTTTCAGAGACAGGGAACCTTCTTACGTATTTCCATTGGTTTTGGGGCACCACCTAGAGACATTGTGCTCAGTCCATACTTCGCCTGATGTGTAGATGATTTGAGAAGAGTCAGATCTTAATTGGATTTGATGTTGATTGCTTTCACCCCTTACCCGCTCCATCATCCCATTCCCAAAAGCATTAAAAAGGTTCTAACTTCCTTTTAACACAAGGAGAGCCACACTGTGAAATAGTGACAAATATTGCAAAATGGAATTGGCAACCTCAGTCAAATTTTCCAAATTCCTCCATCAAGAAGTGAAGAATGAGAGGGTCCTGCCAAAGCACCATAACCCAAATAAATAAGTTGAATCATAAGTGGGTTTCAGCTATTATTTTTCCTGAAACAGAATCTGTTTAGAGATGGAGAGTGCACTGCAGGTTTCATAATAAGCCTATTACAGGGCAAGGTTTACTAGTAAATCCCTCAGCATTTCTACTTTCCTGCTAGCTATTTCTTGCAGCTTTTCCTCAGCAGTGGAGATTTCTTTTACAGTGAAACTGAGTACTCTTTTGAGTCTAAATAATGTAAGACCTTCCTATTAGCTGCAAATAAAGCACCTAGTTTATCAAGGTATCTCGTACTCAATTTCAGAATGAATTTTTACAGCTTTTTGATGCAACTCGTAAATCTATGAGGATGGTGCCACCTAATGTAACTAGAGAACACGGCAGCTATTTTCTGTTTGATGCTGTTAAATTACCGGTTGGGGCTGAAAGATTAGGAATTTAGTACTCTTTTACCCCTCTGTTTCCTCTGGCACTGGCTTGATTTCAAGGCTTCCTTGAGAACAGGAGAGAAATATATTTTTTAAATGAAAGCAGAGATTCTTAAATTGTCTTTCTCAGGGATATCAGGATTCCAAGGAAATGCAAAGACTCTTGTGACATTTGTCATAATGTTATTGACTGCTGTCCATAATGTATCTTTATGCTATCCCCTATGAGAATTCAGGAAAATATGACAATTTCTTGAAACTATTGATTCTCTGTAAATTAACCAGAACTGTATTCTGATTTCAGTGATCCCTAGGAAAAAAAAAAGTAGATTTTGAGGTCAATTTTGGTTAAACATATATCTAGGCTTATAAATTTACAGCTGTGATCAGTTTGCCCCTGTGTTCTTATGAATGGTTTAGATTTCTTCCTCCTAATTAAGAAAGAATTTGCAGATGATTTATGAACAAGTGCAACTAAACGCAGAATAATTTTTCGTTTTTCCCTTACTTCTTAGGCCAGAGCTTATGTGGACTAGGAGAGAAAGATCCTTGATGCATCTTTTCCATATAACTTTTTTAAATACTGAACTGTTTGGTTTGGGATTTTTTAATGGTAATTGTCAGTCTACTGCTTGGTTTAACCTGGGGCAATTTGAAGGTTGTGTTAAGGCATATCTAAACTCCCTTCTTAAGTCTAAATGAAAGACCAAGGCTGTTAAGTGTCATTTTTCTCTTTCTCCAGCAGGCAAGGTAACCCTGGAAAACTTGAAACGATTGGGGCACGATGGGTATCTTGCTGTATTTATCTGCAGGGCATGGAAGGCATGTGAACAAGGGCAAGAGCCAAGAGAGGGCAGTGCATTCTCCCCATTGTTCTGCTAAAATGGGGTTGATAGGCAAAATGTGAAAACACTTGAAAACTGACTGTATATGGAAAAGAAAAATCTATGGGGGGTAGTGGCAAATAAGGAGAAGCAACAAGAATCAAATGATGATGCACTGGTCACAGTCCATGCTGACAACTGATGGGAACCATCTAACCTTCTTCCAGCATGGATTTATATCCTCCCAAACTAGTGTGGTTCTAGGCTAAATGAAGAATACTGATTTCAGAATGCAAAGATCTGCAACCACAGCACCTCAGCCTGTGACAGTGCTGGGATGATGAGTCAAGTAAGGTCTGTTACATCTGCCAGAAATTTGCATGGTAAATTAATGTGGAAAATCCCAGCTGCTGCAGATGGTGTCAGGGTTTGTTGTGTGGTTTCTGCTGTGCAGCTTCTTGCATTTCACCTCAGAGAGCATGTCACAGTGAGGCAGCACTACAGGGATAGCTGTAAAACTGCAATAATGGTACTAATGCTCACATGATGTATTTTTGCAGGGTTAGAATTTCAAACAATACCTGGATTTAATTTAATCCATGTTAATTGCTAATTATAGTCTGCAGGGCCAGTTGCCCTGAACTCACAGGATGGAGTGTCTTGTGCCTTGCTTGCTGGTGCACCTCTCCAGACCTTGTCACAGGTCTGATGATGAGCTGTGCATAGGGTCATGCTGCAAGGCAGAATCACAGAGTAATCAGAGTTAAAAGGGACCCCTGAGGATCACCCAGTCCACCTCCTGCCCTGCACAAACATCCCTGCCAGTCACTCCCTGTGCTGAGAGCATTGGCCAAACACCTCTGGAGCTCTGTCAGCCTTGGGGCTGTGACACTGCCCTGGGAGCTGTTCAGGGCCCAAACACCTCTGGGGAAAGAAGAACCAGTTGCTAATCTCCAGCCTAACCCTGCCCTGACACAACTTCAGCCCATTCCCTGGGTCCTGTCCCTGGGCCCAGAGAGAAGAGGTCAGAGCTGTCCCTGCACTTCCTTCCCTGAGGGAGTTGTATCCAGCAATGAGTTCTCCTCTCAATCTCCTCTTCTCCAGCTAAACAGACCAAGTGCCTCAGCCACTCCTCATGTGGCTTCCCCTCCAGGCCCTTCACCATCTTCATTGCCTCCTTTGGACACTCTCCGAGAACTTAATATCTTTCTTATATTGTGATGCCCAGACTTCCCATGTGGTACTGTCCTGGAAGAGCCATAGGAAACCAGGCACAACTTTCTAACTACTGCACAGCTTTGTGTCTCTGCTCACCCACTGCAGCAACTCCTTGTGGCAGTGTGTGACTGCCAGGGGAGTGAGTGGATATTGCTGCTGTGGTGGTGGAGAAGGAAGGTGCATTAGGTAGAGCTAGAGACACAGGAATTCTTGCTCTAGCTAGGGTCTTATTTTGGTTCCAATTCCAATGCTTAAAGTGATGTTAATCTGAGTATATAGAAATTTCCCCTTTTGGAGAACCAAACTGAATGGGAGAAGAGTCCAAGCAGCAATAATTTTAACCACTTTTTCTTTTTTGGAAAACACATGAAACAAACCACTCTAACATTGGTAGCTAAAATCAGAAACAGTTCTAAGCCACAATGATGGTGAAGTTGTGTGTCTGAAGGTTGGCATCAGCTCACCAGTGGAGCTCTCCCCTGAGCTGGCAGTTTGCCTCAGTAGCTGTCAGCAGAGAAGCTGTGTCTCTTTTTTAGCTGCTGAAGAGCCACTAATGGGTAATGAGCAGTTTGCACTTTCTCATTACCACTTATTCATCATAGACAGTGTGCAAAGTATCTGTAGTTAAAGTAATAAGTAATCAGTTTTGTGATGTTTGTTCTGTGTCATATTTCTGAAGTGTCTAGATTGTTAGATTAGTATTTTATAAACTGTTGTTGAAGCCCAGCATATTTAAATTAAATAGTTATGCAAACTCATGTTATCAGTTCTACATTCTGAAAGAAAGGGATCATTTTATGTCAGTCTCAGTTTCTCCTCCAGAAAACACCCTTCTCCTGTTCTTTTGAGGTTCCCTTTCCTGTGCTGCCACAAGGAACATATAGCTATAAATATATTACTCTACATGATGCACCTGTACTTATGTGTTTGACTGGTGATGCCTAAGATTTTTGTGAATTATAGCTCCTAACACATAGTCATTATTTTGATGGGGTAATTTTAGCAAACTAGTCTTGTTTTATTATATTTTTGAAAGTATTAAAAAGAAAAGCCAAACCTAAGTTTTCACAGGGTTAAATGCCAATCTGAGCATCATGTTGATTTGGATTTTTTGAGTGATGGGTTGTTGGTAAGGGTTGATACAAGCACACATTATAGAGCCATCCTGTAATACTATGTCAGCTGAAGGAACTTGAATGAATGAAATGCCAGTTAAACACAGTCCTTTGCATTCATATTAAACCTGATAAATAAAAAAGCATAGGAAAGACAAGCTTATCTAATATTTGATTTTTTTTTTTCAGAGATCTAATGCAAAAAAGATCACTCCCCTGTTCTAATACAACCAGATGCACTGATGTTAATTAACAACATGCAAGCATCTAGAATAACAGGCTGGTGCTGCATGTTGCTCTTGCACTGTGCTGTGTCTTTCAAATCCCTGTTCATGTGCCTCAACAACATACTGTTGTTATAATGCCCAGTATAGGTTTTACCTCTAAGGAGCCTAACAATAGCTTCTATTCCAGAACAGAAATGGTTTGTTACAGGACAAAAGCCTTTTGTGAGGAGAAAAGTTGAGCAAAACAGTTTTATACTCAGTTGTCTTTGTTTCCAGGCAGGCAGGCAGCTAATAATGTGCATTTGTCAGTTTACTACTTTATTGCTGTTCCAGAAAGCAGTGCTCTTGGCCATGACACGTTGGGGTTGCTCTTCATGGTTCATCATCTGTGTGGCCTTCTGGAAAAAGAACTTTACAGCAATTCTGTTTGAACTCACCTTTATTGTAGCTGTGCCTATAAATATGGGATGTCTTTCTACTCCATTTTTACTAGGTCATTTCTAATGGTGACCTGAACTAGAATGAAGTGGACATGAACAAAAAAGAAGATCTTACTCAGCAGGTAAGAGAATGATCGTGAATGATTTCTGAGCAGATGTGCTGATATAAAATACCTATTGCATCCACCTCAAGATTTCAAATTAGTGCATACTTCATTGTGGATTGTGTGCTAGGATCTTCATGCATGTGTGTTGAGCATGGTCTAAGTCTGAAGGAGATGCAGCTCTGGGGTTAAGCTGAAAAACCTCAATTTCCTTTTGGAAGCAACTCTTAACACATTGCTTTCACTTATAACTTTACCCAAAGTAATAGATGTCTAAAATCTGATCCTATTACTATCTGTGGGAAGACAGACTGGCTTTGACTTCCTTAATATAAATGAAAGCTCTGCAATTTGTGGACCAGGGCCTGACCTGGATTGGAGAGTGACACTCTTGAGTTAGGCTGCCAAGCTAAGTTTCTATATGAGTTCATTTTAAAACAGATTCTAGTCCTTAATTTGTGCTTCTATAGTTTCAAATCACCATAAAGGCAGGGTCAACTTATTAATTTCGAGGCTCAGCCTTACTTCAGGGTTTGTTTATTTTTAGTGGTTTTTTTTTGTGTTTGTTTGGTACGTGGTGCAGGTGGCATAGTCCAAGGAAAAGTAATTGCAAATAATCTTGTCCCAAGGACAACTCTGCTGCCTTGAGGCAGCACGAGAATCAATGACCTTGAGCAGCTCATCTGATAATTGCATGTGTAGTATGAAGGCTTTGGATGGGTGTAGCAGATAAAGGCAGGTGTCAGATGTGAAAATAAGCAGCACAGTATTGTGAGCTAACCTCATTCCATTCATTTTCACATGAAGGACTTTAATCAACTTGAGTATATTTATAAGTTTCGAAGAAGTAAGGAAGCTTTTCTTCTGCACCTCACATTGCCACACATCTCCCTTGACCTATGGCAGGTTTGTGCTTCAGCTGCTCTAACTGCAAAATAATCAGATATATCTAATATTTATGCCACTTTCAGGTCCTTCACTAGGAAGTTTTTGCAGCAGTTAATCACTCTCAAAGAGACACTTCATCGAGCAAGGTCACTGAGGGAGAAATTAGTCACAAAAATAATCTTGACAATGTACTGTGATCTTCATGTTTCTAGTTTCCAAGCCACCAGAGTGTGTTTATCGTTGCACACATTGTTTCAGCACTGCACCCAAGAGCCAAAACCTCTCTCTGTGCCTGGAGCTACTCCCTGGAATTAGCTGTGCTGTCCTTGGTACAACTCCATGGCCAGATTCCCTCCTGGTGCAAATCTTTGTAGCTCCAGTGGCTCCAGTGAAGCTGCATTAATTCCCAGCAGTAGATAATTTGTTCCTGCATCCTCTGCTCCTTCTCTGCCTGGTTGCTGGGGAGCAGCTGGGCAATGTTTCCATCTGCTAGGGGAAGGGGCAGGGAAAGCACTGGGACACAGGAGGACTTGCTTTATGGGCACACTTGTGTGAGGTCTTAAGCAGCATCTCCTGCTGACTTGGCTTCAAGTTTTTGAAATTCATTACTATGCAAAAAGATTAAATAAATTTGATGTACCAACCTGGGGGAACTGTAAAGAGTAACCAGGTTACAGCCAGAGTGGGACAGAAAAAGTTCCTCAGCATTTAGGGTTTCATGACATTTGAAATACTTTGAAAAACTGTGATTTTTGAATTAGACCTGGAAAGAAGTTCAGACAGTGTGAATAATGTCACATGTCAGCACTACTTCTATGATTCTATTTGAATTCTATGATTCTACTTGAATTCTATGATTCTACTTGAACAATATTTTTCGATTTTTTTTAGGCTGGAAACATTTAAGTAGTTTTCAAACAGTGTTTTACATGCTAGAAAAAAATCAAGCCTGAGTGAAGCTGTTTAAGCTTGCATAAATAAAAAATTCAGCCAGCCAAGCCTTATATATTTTGGACCTTTTTTTGGTTTAGTTTCCTATGTTTTTCTAACTCTTAGTTCTACCATTTTTTTACATTCCGATGTTCTTCGCAAAATTAATCTTTTGGTTTTTAAAAAGTCTTTGCCACAAACTCAGAATCATAGAATCAGCTGGGTTGGAAGAGACCTCAAAGATCATCAAGTCCAACCCTAAGGAGATGATCATAATCTGACCTCTTAATGGGCAGTTAAAATAATGGCTAAAATAAGTTAACAATCTGAAACAAAAATGAGAATGTGACTGAGACCCCAGTGCATTTTCTTGAGCTCTTGCATCACTTTTTTGGGTAGCCAGTAGCAGGAACATTGGTGTATTTTGTTGATTAGATATACAAAAGCTCCTGCTAGAGTTGCACCTTGCCTCTTTCACCTTTCCCTGCAATAGAAATCCTTTTGCAGCTATTCATCTGCAGTTACTCAGAGCATCTTTTAAACTAACTCCTTTTCTCTCCTTTTTTTTTCCTCTTTCAAATGCTCTGCTATGAGGGTTTTTTTGTCATTTCCCTGTCTCTTTTTGTCAATATGTTTTTGAGAGAGGTTTGTAAACCATGATAGCATTTGCAGTCTTGCCTGAGGTCATGACACAAGCAGCAGGAGAAAAACAGAAGGTTCCCTCCACAGCCTCTGAATTTGCCTTATAGAACACTACAGATACATTTTGATTTACTCATAAAATCCTTTTGAGGAAAAACTTCTAGAATTGCCTTGGATTTTCACCTGTGTTTCAAACACACTAGAAACCTCAGCATTTGTTATTCCTCCCAAAGGCAACACTTTACATTTCCAAATGCTCTCAGCTTGTGGATTGGCAGGTTTACAGCCAAACTGCCTTTTGGCAGTGCTGTATTGCATGATATAGTTAATGTTCCACTTCAGAGCTGCACAAAGCCTAAAAGTGAACACAAACTGATAAAGAAAAATTGCTTTAGATCTGTTTTCTGTGTCGCCACAAGATATAAAATGTCCATCAGCTGTAGAATCCTGATCACATGCCAAAAGTGGCATGTAATTGGATGAAGTAGAGCAAGCAATTCCATCTGCACAGTGCTGAAATATTTTCTTGCTGATATTGTCCTCTATCCTTTCCTCTTCCCACCTGCATGGTGCCTTACTATGCTGCTGTAATGCATGAGCATAGCCCTTATGCTCTGCTGATAACCAGAGACATCCAGATTTGTGTACTCAGACACTGCAGGTACATGGTGAACACAAGCAAAGCTGTTATTTCTATGAGCTGAGATTATCCATAAAGAGAAATTAGGTCTGATCCACCTCTACTCTTCCTGCCTCTTGTGGGACTTGTGCTGGTCCATCTCTAACTGAAAACTCCAGTGCAGTGGGAATTAGGTACCAGCACAAGTTGCAGCACTGGAACAAGTTGTCCTAACAGAAATCAGAACTTGAGGAAGTACCAATACCTATCAGTGACAAGCAGCATCAGATAAAACTTCAGAAAAAAATATCTGAATCTCAGTTTGTTGCTTTATGTGGGCTCCACTGTTTATATTTTGGACCTGATCCTTCTGGCAGGAATACTTGAATCACTGCCCAAAGCATTCACTTGCTAAGACAGAGAAACAAATTCCCAAACTGTCAAGACCTGTGATTTAAGGTGTCAGTAATATTTGTAAATAAGCTAATAAATGTGGAATGATGCTGAAACAAATGTTGGCTACAAGAGCTTTGAAGTAGCCTGAGTATCTCCTTTTACTGCTGCCTTAGAGCAACAAAAATGTAGGAACAATCAGAAAGAAAATGAAAAGTACTCAGAATTTTTGCCATATTAATGCCATGACTGTTTTGCTTTTCTTTCAGCATAGCAGGACACATGGTTCAATGAAATTAAGTCATGATTTGTGGCCAGCTCACTCACACCTTATCTCTTTCAAGGTGCTATTTCACTGAACCATCTGTCTTCTGTAGGAAAAAATCCTTTAAAGACTTAAAAAATTATACAGAAAATTCATAAGTCCTGTTCCTGGGTGCTCTCCCTTCTGTGCCCAGATACTGAGCCTTTTCTGATGGTACACACCACAAAAACTACTAGACAAGTAAGGCTGTGACATAACTCATGCAGTATGCCTTTTGCTGAGGACCTAAAGTATTGCATAGATTGTTCCCTATAATTTTGAGAGTTTTATTTATTTGAAGGTAAAAATATCACTGTTTTTGCTTAAAAGCAATGGACACAGTATCTGTTTTGGGTCTATAATCAAAACATTGTACCATAGTTTGTATTTCTTCATGGGGAAGAAACCATTTGCAGATTACTATACAGGCTGTCCAGCCTGGAGAAGAGAAGGTTGTGTGGAGACCTCAGAGCAACTTTTCAATATCTGAAGAGCCTACAAGGGAGTTGGAGAGGGACTCTGTGTTAGGAACTGCAGTGATAAGACAAGGGGTAATGGATTCAAACTGAAGGAGGGAAAGTCTACGTTAGATGTGAGAAAAAGTATTTTACTCTAAGGATGGTGAGACCCTGTCCCAGGTTGCCCAGGGAGGCTGTGGCTGCCCCAACCCTGGCAGTGTTCACAGCCAGGTTGGATGAGCCTTGAGCAACCTGATCTAGTGAGGAGGTGTCCCTGCCCAGGGCAGGGGTTGGGACTGGATGATCTGTAAGGTCCATTCCAACCCTTAAATTCTATGATTCTATGATACTATAGACACAGCAGTTATTAGAGATTGATTTCAAACTAATGTTTCCATTAACAAATGTACAAGTGATCAGTCCTTAACCTGGTCATCTTTATTCAGAAGGAATTTGTTTTGGTAAGGCCTATAATGTGGGGATGGTACCTTGTGTTCATGAAACTCTTTAGAATGGCAAATTATGTGAACAGGCAATTTTCTGGCATTTTGCTTTGGATACATTAACAACCCTTTGTCTGATTTCAGACAGGTGTTATAAAAAAGAATGTGCACAACTTTCCTTCAGTCATTTTGCTGAACATAGTTCAGATATATACAACAGGGAAAACAGGCAAAAACTTAGTCTAACTTTAAAATTTTCAGTGGTCAGCATTCAGCACAGAGAGTGGAAATACTTCATAAAGCAGAAATGCATCTGGTGTTGTGATTATGTTACTGGTTTCAAGTTATTCAAAGGAAACAACAACTTTATAAATTGGGAATCAGTATATTTTTATGATGACAATATATCTACTGTTGAAGTAGATATTTTTCCTAAATTAATTGCAAAATACAACCTTTTTATGGCAATAGTTTTCATAGCTGGAACTCTACTTTCTCTCAAAAAATAATTTTGTATACCTAGAAATTTAATATGATGACTTTAAGATTATTTGTGGTTTTCTGTATGACAGACACCAGTTCCTCCACCCTTACTGTTTCTCCCTCAGCTTCCTTCCCCTTTTTGTATTACTAAGGGAAGTGTTAAAATTCTCCATTGTAATTCTGCATTACAATCAGGTTTTGTCTGCTTTGCTGTTTCTTTCATTACATTTCTATTCCATAATGATGCAGAACTGTAGGAATTAGGCTGTTCCACATGGATGAATGTGTAGGGGTATCAGCAAACACCCAGAATTATTTTATGGGGTATTATAGGGTGTATTATGGGTATAAACCAAAGCCCTTGGATGAAGAAATGAGTTCATTAAAAACTGAGTGGTAAAACTAGGGTAAGCAAGGACTCCTGTTGGGAATGAGCTGGTAACTGTGTTTGATTGCAAGTGGTTAGCATGAGCACATCACTGTCTAGATATGTCCATGGAAGTTACAGGCACAGAGTGGTTTATTCTCCCTGTAGAGCTGGTGACCAGCAAGCTCCCAAAGTAGCTGTGCATACAGTGTGCCATAGAACTTTGAAGCAAGGGGAAGAGAGGAAGAAAATATTTCTGTGAGCTCTATGTTAGAGAAGTCATAAGTCCTTTTTTGCCTAGATAATGATGGGCAATAGCAAAATGAGAAAATAGTGAAAATAGGGAGGAATAATGTAGAAAAAGGGAGTTGTTGATGACCTTCATGGAGGCCACATAACTGTTTCCTTCCACATGCACATTAGATGCTGCTGCCTTTTCTTCTACATGCTTTTGTCTGCAACAGGAATCCCTTTTGCCTTACCCAGACTGGCATTCACTTTGCTTTTGTGCAGATCCCTTCTTCTGGAAAGTCAGAAATTGGAAAGAGAGCAGATGATTCCTGTGTTGAAAAGGTAAGGAATGGTCTCATTCAGAGGATATCCCTTGATTTCCCAGTGTTTTTACAGGTGTTAATTCCAGCCAAACCCAAGCAAACCAAGAACTGCTAATATGTCTTAAATGTATGCCTGAGTAGGTATTCATAAACAATATAACAGTTTGTGATTGGCTATGGGGTGATTTACATTTTGGTTAAACCATGTTAGGGAGTCTCTTTTAGGACTTGTGAGATGGAGAATTCAATCCCTGCCTTGATAGTGTATGAAAGAATTGATCACCCACAATATTAAAATCTCTGCTATTTTTTAATTTGAATGTGTCTGGTTTTGTTTTCCTGTCCTTTTCCCTGTCAGCATCAGACTAATCACACTTGTGATAGGCTCAGGATACTTAGGAGGGATGATGAACCAAACATTTCTTGATATTTTTGAGGGTAATGCAAACACATTAATTTCTGTAGCTCCTTTTTACACCTTTTCCACATTTATATCCATTTTAAAATCTGCTCCCTACAATAAAACCTATATCAATGTCATATATAAAGTTAAACATAATCCTCAGGTTCTTTCCTGTTTACACATCCAAGTCTGAGTTTTTCCTTTTGATAACTGATCTGGAACTTCAGTTATTTCTCCAAATTAGATCCTGAAATTAATTTAAAAGCTGTCTATTTTCAGGTTTCACTCCTCACACTTATAAGGATTTCCAGTGTTCTGTGTTTCAGGACAATAAATTTCCTTTATAAATACCAATACTTTTCATATGTGCAGGAATAAACTGAAACATAATTATTAAAACACAATTTTTTTCACATTTATAAGGGCACATTTGGCAAATGATGTGACACAGTGTACTATGTCTTATATTTTAAAAGCTATATTATGAGGCATTTTCACCAGTTTTGTTCTAAAATGTAAGAAAAATAATTCTATGAGAATTTTTAAAAATCAGAATAAGTGTCCACAGAGACCTCCATCAGCAAGAAATAATGGAAGTGCTACAAGGTAAATGCAGCTGGTGGTAGATCTCCAGTGCCATGTTCTGTGTCATTCATGCCTGTTATTTGGTTGTATATTTTATTGCTGGTTGCAGAACACATCTGAAAGTGACAATGATGAAGTTGATGGCAACAATATATGTGGTTTCAGAAAGAAAAAGGGAATCAAAGGTCCTACAGAGTATGTTCCTCCTTTAGAGAATGAGAAGATGGAGTTGTCCAGCACCTCAAAACTCCCAGATCCTTGTCCTCTTAAAGGATCCACTGGTTGCTCAGAGCCACCATCAGACCAGTCTCTCCAAGCAGGACAAAAGGACAGAGTGGGTCAGGACAGTTCCCATTCTAGCAGCGATGGGAAAGAAGACATCTCTGAAGAAACACAAGGAATCCAGGAAAAGGCAAACACTGGGGGAAGAATAGTGGGAAAAATTGACGAGGAGACAGACACAGCAGCTCAGCCAAAGCAGCCTGTGAGGTGCACAGGGAAAGGTGTCTGCGTGGTGGCAGTGCAGAGGGAAAAAGGCAGTGAGCAGGCAGGGAGGAAACCAGAAGAACGGGATGGGATAGAAGAAAGAGTTGTCAAGTTTCATGTGACGAAGACAGGCTGCCTGGGCAATGCCATCACCAGCCAAGGGAGCAGCCCTGCCAGCTCCTTCACAGGGGCACCTGGCATTTCCAAACGAAGCCTGCAAGAGTTGAAAAACCTTCTGAGTGAAGGTCCTGTGCCTTCTCATGGGCCCAGCTTCGGTGGCAGGGCAGGTGGCACTTTTGCTCAGAAAAATTTGAAACCCTGGGAGAAAGCAGCTGACAAGCAGAGCAGACACTTTGAGACCTTTGGTCCCCATTTCAGAGAGGAGAAGAGAAAGTATCACAGCTTCCACAAGGAGGGAGTGGGACAGCAGAGCAAAACTCTCCTGGCCCTCAGCTCTGCCGGCTCTGATCAGCAGCAACCAGAGGGAAGTGACGTGGATCAACTTATTCTGGGACTGCCACCAGCTCCTACACCAGCAGAAAGCACAGATCCTGAGGTTCAGTTTGACTCCTCCACAGGCCAAGCTGGTAAGGATGTTTAAACATCACCTGCTCTCCTGTTAAAGAAAATGCTTTGTTGTTTTTGTGGTGTTTTGTTAAGCTGCAAACTTGAGCCAGAGCTATTGTGTGAGAGAACTGACACCTGTGGTGTGTGTGTGATCAGGATGGATCAGAAGTTGTGCCCTAGATCCATGCAAGGCATTTATAAAGCCCAACTGCCTGACAAAAACTGCCACACACGTCTTTGTCACTAAACCTGAAATATTTCCTGATTTAAACTGAGTGTAGGCAGCATTTCCCAAAAGTCTGCTAGGTACTGCAAAGCTCTGATGGTATCTGGGCTTCTTCAAACTTCCTTTTTTTTTAACATTTCCAGCTATGGAAATTGCTCCCATGTAGAGATGATACTTTCAATTATTTGTCCTGTGAGAGGACTGGAATGCAAAAAAAAAATCTCATGTAAGTTATAGGGGAAGAAAAGCAAATGAGGCAGAGAACTTACACTTATTTTCATGCTGTTCAATAAATCCATTTGGGAAGTGTTTATAGAGACAATTTACACTTATTTTCATGCTGTTCAGTAAGTCCATTTGGGAAGTGTTTATAGAGACAATTAATTGCTATTAATAGGCTGTGATTTCTTTGAAAGTGTAAAAGCTATACTTGTGGACTAGTTGGATCAGCAAACTGGAAACTATTGTTTGCTGTGATAATGTAATGGGCCTGAGCAGGTTGTTGTTGTTTCCAGGCAGCACACAAACAACAGTTTGCCAGCTGAATAGATATCAGATTAATACATTTCCATGAGCATCAGGCTGAGATTATATTATCAGCTTTTCTGGATAGATATTTTACCTTCTGACTATCTCACTGATACGAGAAATATGAATCTCTTAATTGATAATGTACTTTATCCATCATTAAATATGTCATAAAAGATAATACTAGCAGTTAAGTGTTTACAGCAATATTAAGTTATCCCACTTGTTTTTTCAAGTGGCCTTTCAGAGGGGTAGAAACACTGCTAGACATACTCTGAAAACAGACAATTTGGAGATATCAAATGTTGTTAGCTACAGCAGGATTTCTCAGTAGACATTTTGTGTTACCCAGTTTGAACAAGTCTGAACAAGATATCCATGAACATTATCAGGGCACTGCATGAGGAATATAAAGCTTTGAAAAGATATTTCACGCTTGAATCACTCTCTATTCGTGTCTATTAGGATAAAGAGGTTAGAGGATTATTTCTCAGCCTACACTTGATGCTGTCCCCTACCCAGACTACACTGGTTTTCATACTGCTGAAAGGCAAAATGCATTGTCATATTTAGATTACTACTGTTTTCTCATTCTCTGCAAAACCAGCCAATAGAGTTTAATACATAGGAATAATTATTCTTTGTCATAACACCATTTACAAGGTACAGGGAACTGAAGGGATTTACTGTAGATTCCACACGGACATATCAACCCAATTTTAGGCACTTAATATGAAGGAACTAATCCAAGCTTATCACCTAGTCAATAAAGATAGGCATTTTGTCTTCCAAGAGGTATTAGGGTTGATGAAAAGTTGACCTCTGGAGGTGAGTGTATCTTTCCCAGGGTGGGGAAGAAGTCCTGTGATGATTAGTTTAGCTCATTTGTCTAACTCTGAAATGCCTAAAGCTACGTAGGGTTAATCCTACTCTCTATCACTGGGGATAGCAATGACTGTAAGAGAACTATAGATGAGAACTAACATTGAAAGGAGATGAGAGAAAACTGTTTTGCCTCATCCAAAACATATTCAAAATCAAAAGTTTTGGAATCTCATGAGATTTGGATTCCATTTGGCTTTGACCAAAGAAGTTCTAGGGCTCACTGTGCATTTCCAATAGTAAACTGAATGCACACAAAAAGTTTCTACATAATAAGAAATGTATTTGAAATTTAATTTTCGCTTAATACATTCAGTGACTTAAGTGAAAAGTTTTTAGATAAAATTCTGCACTCTCTAATGAGCTTTTGCATAAACAGTATTTCATTGCTGCCAGTGATTATTAGGATTGATAAGATCAAGGCCTAAATATTTTATCTTTATGACTAAAACATTATGTTAAATATTTTAGTTATCAAAGTGCCTGAAGTCTTGGATCTAAGATATCTTGACACTGAGTTGATATGAAATACAACCTCTTACAATTTGCAAGTTTTCAAATATTTGAACTTGCTCAAACCAGAAGACTTGATCCAAAACATTTACAAAAATTACAAGAGGTTGTATTTCAGATCTCTTCAGTGTTTAGACATGGCCAAAGTAGGAATTATCCTCTGTTGTTGTAAAAGTCCACAGTTAAGGGAAAATCTCTAGGGATCAGCAGTAATGGGTTAAAACATGCAGCTCAGCTGTAGTGATTCAGAGTACCTCAGAGGTTTGATATGCTAGTTACATGCTTAACATCTCTCAAAAATAATAAATCCCTGTAATTTTTCCCAAATTCTGGTTGAAAAATGTGGAAATATTACTGCATGTGCATTCTGTCCATTTCTTGTCAGCTCTTTTGTAGAAGAAGTGCTTGGACTTGGGAAAAAATAATAGAAAAGAGGAAGATGTGTTAGATATATTAAGATGTGCTAGATAGATATAGATAGTATGAAAAATTTTATGTGGACAGTGTCAGGGAAACTGGAGCTGAAGCGAAAGCTCTTTTAATCTAATGCTCTTTTCCATGGAAAGATAGAAACTAACACATGTAGCTAATTGGATGAATATACTGACTGCACTGATGTGAATTTAGGAATTTTATATAAGCTGTTCAGTGTCTGCATTCTTGGAGGACAAAGAGGGAAGATTCCAAACAGTAAAGAATCATATGAAATTTCATGTATATAGTGTTATATGACACTGCTTAGTGTGCACACACACATGGACATGAAAACGTTCACGTGCTGTATGTGTAGTGTATAGAGCACATAAGGTAAGTGTATATTAACCTCTCTGGACTCAGATCTTATCACATGCTGCTCTGCATGCTACTAAATTAGAATATTAATAATATGGTAGCCAGAGAGCAGGCCAAGGGAAGTAACTTTGTTGGAGCAATGTGAAGCACCCAAGGATCAAGATAGACCACACTCTTGGTGTGTCAACCCTCTCTGTCTCAGGGGGCTATGGGACACACACCCAGGGGCTGCAGGTGGCTCCAGCAGCCACACACACTCTATGTCAGAGGGACCTACAGAACCTGGTGCCACCACACAGGCTGAGGAGAAATCTCTCATGAAGCTCCTCATGAGACAACAGCACCTCCAGGTAGCTGGAGGTGGGCAGTGCACTGGATTCAGTCTAACACCTGGGGCTTCAAATTCTCTTTGTCTGTAGCTGGGATAAAAAATTATTTTAAAATCTACTTAGAGGAAATGGCAGAGCTGGGCCCCCCCAGAAACTTGAACAGGTCCAGGAGGAGATCCTCTCAACAGGGCTCATCTTTGTGAGGATACATCAAGTGAGGCCATGCAAATATGACCAAAGTGATCAGGGACTGTTTGAGAGGGAAAATTCTGAAGAAAGGAAATGTGTCTCAGCTATGGCTGCAGACACCAGTACCTACCTAGTGACTGTTGAAATGTCAAGTGCACAGTAAAAGAAGTTTGAATGCTTCAAGAACCACATGAAGTGTTATACAGGTGCTGACACCAAACACTAAGTTCCTTTGCTAACTTGTCTTTTTAAAGAAAAGCATATTGAGAAGACACTAACAGGTTGTATTTCATACTTATGAGAGGATTTCATCAGTCCTACAAGCAATTTTGTTTGCTTTGAGTGGATTTGATCAGTCCTACAAGCAATTTTGTTTGCTATTACAGTATGAACCTCATGTTGTCACTCTCAACTTGTTTAATGCTCTTATTTTCAGTAATAAGGCACTAACAAATGATGATACCTAGTATGTAGGGACAGAATTATGAAGACTTCAACAAAGCAAATAGCCTAAGCTTTTTGCTCCGTTGGCATTACAAAGTTTGCTCACACACTCTTAACAAAATTTGAGCTCCCTGTGTGGTTTCATTGTCCTCTGTGCTCACAGGAAGGTGCTGCTCACTAAGTCTGGTCAGTGGCATAGAAATAGAAATAGAGACTCTTTGGGCTCTGTACGTGAACAATCAGGAGGTATAAGTGGTCACTTCATAGTCACTGCCTCTGCTGTAATTCCTGCAGAGTAGCCATGTCTTACTTAGGGATTTAGGACTCCTTTTTCACTGGTTACCCTTCCCTGCTTTGTATTTCACATAATCTGTGCTGTTCTTACAGCTCTTCTAAAGTGAAAAGCCAAAACCATACCGTTCCTTTATGTTCTTTCCTTAAGCCCTATCTGCAGTTCAGTTCAATTTTTCTGTCCTTCCTTTTTCTATATTTTGAACCCAACTTGAACCTAGCAGGGCTGAACCTCAGCTCCTTTCTAAACCTTCTCAATTGCCCTTATTTTCTGTTGAAAAAATATCGTATTTTCTGTCTTGTTCTTTCCTTTTCCATCTCACTATTTTTTTTTTTTTTGCCTCATAAGCCCTAAGAGCAGCTGTTTTTCTTTAAACCAAAACTCTTAAGTCTCTTATCTTCCATACCAATAGATGAAATCTTCCTGCTCTGCAACTCTGTATGATTTTCCATTTTTCCTCTTAATCCATACAAAGCAAAAATGCTCAGATAGGATTTCCACACAATCTTTCTGATCTATTTTGTCCCATTTTAGGTGAGATTTAACTTATCTCTGTCTGGTATCAGTAATAAGCTAGTCATCCCAAGATCCTGTGTGAAAAAAAGTGGTGTATTCAGACAGTAATCTTTGCCACCCCTTGGAGATGTTTACTTTCTTTATAATAATAGTGAAAGAGTTAGATTAGACCTGATGCAAGTGAAATTTATTCTCTGCTTGATTTCTCTGTCAACTGCCTCTTCTTCTACAACATATTCCAGAAGATTTGAGTCCTTATTGTCAATACTGTACAAAATACCTTCCCTAAAACACTTTGTTTCCCATTTAGTGCAGTGCTCTCCCTCAATCTGGAAAGATTCAATTGCAGGTTGGATGGAGCTTTAAGGAACCTGATCTAGTGGGAGATGCCCTTGCCCATGGCAGAGACATTGATACTAGTTGATGTTTAAGGTTCCTTTCAACCCAAATTATTGTAAAGTTCTAAAAGATTCTCACTTGATTTCTTTAAATTAGGTCAAATACTTTTAGACCAGAAGTGTCTTCCCAGTTTGCAATAGTGTATACCTCAGTTCATGCAACTTTGCTCAGTGATTCCTTCCTTAAATCCATAATTTCTGTTTGAGCTTGAAGAAAGATCTGCCAGTGTAGATTCATCATATTTAGGATTATTAGTTAGGTAGTTCCAGTGGAAATTACTCACCTTAATTTTCTTTTAGACACCTGCATGTTTTGTTTGCAAATCCTCTGGCCTAAGTGAAATAATTTTCACATTCAGTACAGAAGACATGGATACAAAATACCTGGAATGTAGAAAAATATAGGTTATTTATTTTATCTTTCATTTTAAGAAATAAAACCTTATTTTTGTATTTGATTCTTGGTGATGTATCTCCTCTGAGAAGCTGTGTCATGTTGCTGTCATGAAGTATAGAAGGAATAATTCATGGAAGATTGAAGCTGTCTGTCAGTCTCAAAATTAGCTATAAAACTCATGAAAAAAGTGAGCGTCTCCATGTCATAGCAGTAAAAATTCTGCTTTGCAGTTAAGATTCAAGAAGAATGCAGACTGTCATGAGACAAAGAAACAAATGAAAAAAAACATTAAAAATATCAATATCAAATAGATCAATATATTTACTTTGATAAGTTTCTGGTATGCTTAAGTATTTATTCTGCTGTTAAGGGTCTTTTAGGGGAGTAGAAATATGAGGAAGGAAACAACTTTTTAGGCACTTTGCCACAGAAATCGAATCAGTAAACATTTTTGGTGAAGCTGAATTTTGGGTGAAAAAGAAGTGTAAATTGCATAATGTTTTCAACTGAAGATGTTTCTGATCACTATTCACAGCAATAGTACATTCACAGTACTCATTTCTGTTTACCATGTCAAAAACCAGATGGAAATAGAAAACTAGAAATAGGAACTATATAGGAAGAGCTGTGGCTGTGATATATGGTATAGGAAGAGCTCCTGTAAGTCATCCAAAGTTTGAGAAATAGAGGCTGTTAATGTTTGAACACAGAAGATGATATATGGTATAGGAAGAGCTCATGTAAGTCATCCAAGGTTTGAGAAACAGAGGCTGTTAATGTTTGAACACAGAAGTGAGAGCAGTAAGTAACATGATATACAAACCAAGTCAAGTGGCTGTTCTTATACATACAAACCAGTGTCTTGTAAGGAGGAGCAGAGATATTTAAATTAGTTCTGACAGGAATTTCTGTGGGATTTAGAAGAGTGTAGAAGTGTGATTACCTCACGGGACTCATTGCTAGTGAATATCAACAGCACAAGGTATCCACTTTATGACGGGGCCATGGGACTCACTGCTAGTGAATATCAACAGCACAAGGTATCCAGTTTATGAAGGGGTTCAATATTCACATTGATCTTCAGAGCATCCAGTGGTAGATTTCTAAGGACGTAGAAGAAATTAAAGCTAATTTGGTTATTAACCCTCCTGCTCCTAACCACGAGTCTGTCTTTTTGGGAAGGAACTACAACCCCCATTCTCTTTAGACAGACTGTTTTGCAAAGAACACCTGCTAATAGCTGTTGCCAATGTCAGCTCTAAAGTGAAGAAATGCTGCCTGGAGTGGCATAGCAATTTCTGTCCTTGCAAGGACTTTTATTTCCCTGCTGCTCTGGGACAGTGACAGGTGCCATAGGATGCCACAGGGCACAGGGAGGTGCTCTCTGGGGCAGTGTGGGACTCAGGTGTGCCCAGGCTGCCTCGTGGGGCAGGGGGAGGCTGTGAAGCAGCTCTGTGGCTGCAGCACTGTGGTGTCAGGAGGGAGAATGTCTGGCACAACTGGTGCTGCTGGAGGGGCAGTGGGAGAAATCATAGAGTCAACCAGGTTGGAAGAGACCTCCAGGATCATCCAGTCCAACCCTACCGTGGTCACTAGACCATGGCACTAAGTGCCACATCCAGTCTCAGCTTGAAAACCTCCAGGGATGGGGAATCCACCACCTCCCTGGGCAGCACATTCCAATGCCTGAGCACTCTCTCTGGAAAAAATCTCTTCCTAATATCCAACCTAACCCTCCCCTGGCAGAGCTTGAGTCTGTGCCCTCTTGTCCTGCTGCTGGTTCCCTGCAAGAAGAGACTGGGGGAGAACTGCCAGAAACATGTCCTTCTCCAGTGCATGATTTGTATCTGGAGTGTTCCTGCTGGTTATTGCCTTGTGTTCCACTGGTGGCTGTGTATTTCAGTGAAGAGCTTACAATATTACTACATTTGTTAGGTCAACCTGTGCCTGTCATTGTCAAGTCCCCTGGCAACATGTAGCACGTTCTTTTCATTTCATCAGCTTGACACAGTCACCTCTTCCAGAGATGAGATATTGTTTGCATTAGTTATTCTGTGATTTAATAAGGGACCATGGGAAGGGAATCCTTCGAACAAGCAGAAAATGAGAGATTGATCTGGGACATGTGAACTTTCTTCTGTTGTGGCACTTTTCTCTTGCTGAGAAGGGAAAGCTGATGTCAACTATTTGCCCTAGCATTGCCCAGCTGCTCTCAGCAACTGAAAGATTTCAATATCAATAATATTTAATAATGATAAATAATAATATTAAGAATTACACCACCCTTCTGCTAGGAATAATAATAATAATTTAAACATTTTAAAGATTTTCTTGTAATATTTTTAGTTATGTATTATTAATGTTTTTTAAATATGTGATGATATTCTGTTTATAATTGTAGATATTTTGAACTAATTACAGTAGAAAAAGGAATAATACTAATTGTTTCTCAGTGGTAATTTAAGAGGGAAATACAGATAAAACCACAGACAAAGAAACATTAAGTTCCTTTCTGTGTCCTGATGATTTGGTGAAGATTTTGAAGGATTTCAAAGGATTTTTAATGGATTTTTAAAATGAAAATCTGAACAAAAAGCTGAGCATCTTGTTGATTTTTCATTATTTCCATAAGCAGAATTTTTGAAATGAAAGAGAGATGCCATTATTTCTAGAGGCCCAGAGAGTTAGGGAAACAGTTATACTCATGAACAGACTCCTCCCTCACAGGAGTGTGAGGCTTTTAGACTGTGATCCTAAATCAACCAGAACTTTCTAATATTTATTAATTAGCTGCCTTATTTCCAGCAACTAATGACCTGGATAATGACTCTATGAGCAGGGTAAAGACAGAGCACTAAGTTCCTACTATACCTTTCTAAACTTTAATCATATTTGGCTTCGTGGATGTAGTTTGACAGTGATTTTAGTGGCCAGCAAGAAAAATTATTTTGGGACCTGTTCTGGAGAAAAATAAGTAGTCAGTGGTTATTCACTAAATATTGCTTAAGAAACAAATCCCCTTTCATATTTTCAAAATCAATCAGAGATCTTAAATCATGAAGATATTTTTGTCTGTCTTACAATTTACAGAGACTTATTATTTCAATGGGAAAGCTAGTCTGCAAGTGATATAAAAGATAAACTCTAAAAAGTGCATGAAGGCTGCATGGCTGTTTCCATTGACTCTAAAGGATTTTGCATAGAGGATCTCATAAATATATCTGTCTTTTGACTAGTGGGATATCTAGACTGGTGCACAGACTAATTTTAGCCTAATACTATATCAGTATAAGCATTTTTGTCTCATGACTTAAAAGTATATATCTTCAATCATAACAAGTCCAACTGGAGAAGAAAAATTCTTGTTTCTTCAGGTAATAATTTTAGCTTATTTTATAGGAATTTTCTGTTAATTTATGTTAGTTCATAGAATATGATTATTAATTGATGTATTTGTTCAAATAACATTAGCTTGAAGGCAACAGATGCCTGTAATGAACAGACTAGAGGGAATGGTCATACGCTGAGATGAGAGATTCAGATTAGATGTTAGGAAATATTTTTTCCCTGTTAGGTTGTTCAGGCACTGGAATATTGCCCAGGGAGATGCTGGAGTCACCATCCCTGGAAGGGTTTAAGAGATTTTTGGATCTGGTTTAGGGTTTAGGGGTTCCAGCAGTGACAGATTAATGGTTGGACTTGATAATCTTTGAGGTTTCCTCCAACCTTGATGTTCCATGATTCTATGAAATTCTATGAATTTATTAGATTCTCCTAATCTAATAAACAGCCACAGTTTATTAGCTGTTAATAAACTTCTAAACAATGGTCATGTTTATAAAGAGTTCAAATCTGGTAAAGCCCAGTAAATATGATGTTGTAGAACAACCTTACAAGCAGTAATCAAATAGCTATTACATGGATGGCATAGGCAAGTCATGTGTGTTGTAAAACAACCTTACAAGCAGTAATCAAATTACATGGATGGCATAGGCAAGTCATGTTTTGGCAGCACCTGTAACAGAGTGAGTGTTACACAAAATTTGTAAACAGGACTTTCTTGGTTAATGTTCATCTTTTAAAGGACATATTGCCCTAGTGTTTATAGAAGACACTATAAAAAAAAGCTATTTCCATAAGCAGCTTACAGCTGAAGCAGATCAAAGGGAAAGATACCACGAGGGGAAGTGGATGTGACAAAATTCTTTACTTGCTTTTGCCTTTTCAATTTTTAGTTTGTTTTCCTGCAGACTCTTATATTTACTTAAAATTTTGTCCTGTGCTTTCACCTGCTGTTCCTCAGGGAACACTGTTATTACTCAACCTCTTCTTACTTTACCAACTTAAAATAAGGAGGATGCTCCAGTAATATTCAAAGGCTCTGAGAAGTCTATGACCATGGATGAGTTTACTGCCTTCTCAGGGAATAATCTGACAGCCTTGTGCTGGGCCAGCTGGAGAGCCTTCTTACAGCCTTGCAGTTGGCTGTCCTACTTGCCCCAAAGAGAGGTCAAAGAGATGTGTTTGTTCCTGCTGGCTACTGCTAAAGGAGATCTGCTCTAGTTCAGGTAATTTACTACTGGAGAGATTGGGATTGCTCCCACTGACCTTCAGAGTGCCTCAGCATGAAGCTTTAAGTTTCCATTTGAAGGGCAGTGGTGAGTGGTTGCTACTGGTGATCTTCCACTGTGGATCTGAAAGATCTGCAAAAGATCTTTCAAGTAAAGTCTGATCATATCCTCAGGAAGAATGGAGGAATTTTCTTCCAGAAACTAAGAAACAAGTATTTTTTTTCACATTTTTTTCATAGCTTAATATAAAATTTCCACCTTGGTCTAGTTTATTGCACTGAGTGGAAATTAATGCCTTATGTAGTTCAACTGGAATAAGAGGAGGACAGTACACAGATGCTCATAAGAAAAACAGGCTGAAGAGATAAAAGGTCATTGAAAGGAAGTTATTGGGCTCAGTTCTCTGCTCCATTGTGGAAGTTACACTCAGATGTTACTGCTTTCATGTCGAGAAGTTGATACAGTCCTACAGCTGCCATAATGCAGTCAAGAAGACAACTCCATAACAGCAAAAACACAAATGCATAGACTTCCTTTAGAAGTCACTGCCTGTGGAGGAGGAGACTGCAGTCCTCCTCAGGAGGTCTTCAGAAAGGTTTAGTAGAAGACAAGTGCCATTTTTATCATGTTTCTTTATCCATGCACTTTTCAAAGTCGTTGAAGGAATATAGCATCTATATTCTGTCAGTCTTCAATGGGAAATAGGTATCCAGTTGCTATTTGTGCTACTAAATACACTCAACAAAAGAGCTGAGGTATCCCTCAGAAATCCCTGGCTTTACCATGATTCCTCTGTGTTCTCAACTTGAAAAAAAGTTTTCAGTTATAAATCATTCCAAAAAAATGTGGGACTTTATACAGGGTGTGAGGGAAAAATATGTGTTTATTTACCAAATTGTTTCATGATCCATAGCTTTTGCTCCTTTTTCTTTTTACCCTCCATGCTGCAATTTCCCACCACTGCAGTTTTTAGAGCAGCCTGTATTCCAACGTTAATTATTTTGTTTGACGTGAACATTCCTCTTCACTTGTAGCATCCAACAGAGACCCTGATGTAAACGGCCTTGAAAGTCCAACTCTCCTTCACCTGTTCTCTCATATTGAATTTATTAAGCAGCAGATGGCCAGGGACAACGTGCAGTTTGTCAGATTTGAATCAATAGACCTCCATGGTGTGTCAAGATCAAAGAATGTTCCTTCTCGATTTTTTCACGTAAGTTTTTTGGTTTCTAGCTGAACCTTTATATGTTTTCATGACCCCAGCCATAAATTATGTCTTTTTTCCATAGTGCAGGCAGCAACTCAAACTTAGAACAAATTATCTGTGCCCTCCATTTGCTCAAGTTCCCAAAGGATCTAGACTTCTTTCATCACTGCAATCATCTATTCCTCTGTTCCCCCAAAGAGTAATCTAATTAAAGAACTTCTCTTCTTTGAAGTTCTAATAATCTCTTTCCTCAGAATTATCTTTTCAGGTTCAATGCATTATAAAAGTTTTTGTTTTACTGAACATCAGTAAAGTGCAAAAAGAAAGGAGTGAACACTGAAAAAAAAGAAAATGACTGAGTGAAAATAATTTCAGTTATAAGAAACTTCATGGTTGTCAATCACACAGGAGAATAATGTTGAGTTACATGATGACTTAATAACAATATTTGCTATATTAATGATTGAGGAAATAAGATCATATTAGGAAATAATCCTCACTTTTCAGTATATTGCTTCTGTGATACTTCATGTGCATATCTGTATTATACTTGCACACATATCACTATGAATATTTTAAACTTTACTGAAAGATCTCAAAAAAGATAAGAACATGAGGAGATGTAGAATACTTTTGTTTCAAGTTCCTTCTGAAGCCCAAGTTGTGTATTCATTATTTCCCTTTTAGATATTGCTAAACTGCAACTGTATCACCTAAATATAATTTGCTCTCTTGATGTCATTCGGCTTTTAGAAAAACAAACTTCTCAGTCATTTTAATTCTTGTGAAGGGTGCTAGGTTAATTGTAACTTCTCTTTCAGTTGCTATGCCAAATTGCAAATGTCCAGATCAGCGTGTTCAGCTTTGGTGTCAACCTTACTTACCAACAAATTGAAGCTCTGACAGCCTAAATTTTGGGGCAATAAGAAATGTGTATACATAAAGAACAGTTTTTGGGGTAGCAGGGTTAGAGGAGGGAGAGGCACTACCATAGAGTAATCTTCTTGAAGACCTTTTCAGTGTCAAATGGACAGCTTAGATACCTTGGAGCAGAATTCACCAGTCTGCAGTTTTGGCTATGGGTGTCACACAGGGGGAAATTATCCCACTGGACTGCCACTTAAGAGAAGACAGACTTTATTCTTTCAGTCATTCATTGCCATTCATTCATTCATTTATACTAAGAGAGACTACTGTGTGCAGTTTGAAGTATTTCAACAATTTTCCAACTGTATAGGCAAAATTTTGGTTTTTTTTCAGCTGCCCTTTTTTAGGTTTGTTCTGTCTCCTCTGCTCAGTCAGATGGCAATCCTTTCCCTTAGATGAATAAAGGTAAGATGCAAACATGAGCCAAATTTCAGTTCATCGAGCTCAGCCTAATTGCATTTTTTATCAGTTAAATGCTTGGATGTAAGGTAAATTGTAAAGATGCTTGTTTGAAGGTAGATGATCCTTCCTTGGGGTCCAATGTTTCTGTTCAAATGGAGAAGGAAATGTAACAATGAGTTTGTCCTGTTTGCTGCCTAAAAGGGATATACTGAGACATTTGGAAGTGCTTCCCTGCCTTTTGTGCCCAAACTTATTAAGTCCAGAAAGTGAGATTTTTCTGCTAAACATTGCATCTGAAACACACTGAGGTACATGGCATGGCATTTAAAGAGAAGTCACAACATGAATCTGTATTGCCATGAGTGTTGTGTGGTCACTTGGATCTAGGTAAAGAAAATGCTCAGAGGATATGGAAGCTGAACAGACTAACTGTGGGTAGAAGTTTGACTTGCAAAGTTTGCACCTAACTGGTGATGTCAATAATTCTATAAAGACTATAAAAGAAAGGTGTTGAACCTTTTTTTTAGTTCTTTATGGAAATAAAAAAAATTATCATTGGAACAACTGATGCCAGAATTTTCACACCAATCTTGCAGAAAGTTTTTTAGCCTCATAATGGCACAGTAACCAACTCTTGCCCTCTGGTTTAGTGATCACTGCCTTTTAGTGTTCTCTTAGGAAAAATACTGTTGCTGAGAATCTGAGTTGCACATATTTCATGTACATAAAAAATACCTTTGTCCTCTTTTCTCATTTGGTAATATGTCATTCTGCTCTGTGTTTAGGAGAAAGCAATTCATGGTGTTGCCATGCCTAGAAGTTATCTCGAGCTGACGCTGAATCCTAAAGATAATGAATTAGATTACATAAATGCAACCAATTTTAATTGTGACATAATTCTGAACCCGGATTTATCGACGTTTCGAATACTACCCTGGACTGAGCAGACTGCAAGAGTGATATGTGATTCCTTCACTGTGCTGGGCAATCCACTCATGACCTCACCAAGGCACATTGCCAGGAAGCAGCTGAGCCAGCTTCAGGACAATGGCTTCTCCCTGCGCTCTGCATTCACTTATGAATTTTGTATTTATGGCATTACTGAAGTTGTAAATTCCAAGACAATATCCTTTCCTGCAGCCACGATACTAAATAACCATGACCAGACTTTTATTCAGGAGCTCATTGAAGGAATGTATTATGCTGGTGCCAACATTGAAAGCTTTTCTTCTTCCAGTGGGCCTGGGCAAATGGAGATCACTTTTCATCCAGCATTTGGCATAGATGCTGCTGACAGTGCCTTCACGTTCAGAACAGGCATTAAAGAGGTGGCTAAGAAGTATAACTACGTGGCTAGCTTTTTCTCAGAATCAGGATTCTACAATTCAGGGGCTCTGTCACATAGCCTGTGGGATCTGAACGGCCAAAAGAATTTGTTTTCTGCTGGTTATGGAGTTGAGGAGCTCTCAGAGCTTGGAAAAAATTGGTTATCAGGTCTCTTGGCACACACAGCAGCTATCAGCTGCCTGATGGCTCCTACCACCAGCTGCCGTAAGCCTTATTCTAAATACAGTAAAGAATCCAAAGAGACTGTCAATGCAAAATGGGCATACAATGACAACAGCTGTGCCTTTAATGTCAAATGTCATGGTGGAAAAGGCACTAATCTAGAGAACAAACTAAGTTCTGCTGCAGCAAACCCCTACCTGGTTCTTGCTGCTACTATTGCTGCAGGCCTTGATGGAGTAAAGAGAGGACTTAGGTATGATGATATGCTCGAAGAGGAAAATGACACTGGTGATCTGAAACATTCGTTAGTCCCTCTGAAACTAGAAGATGCTCTTGTTGCACTGGAGAAAGATTCGTGCATTAAGGAAGCATTAGGTGAAACTTTTATCCGGTACTTCGTTGCCATGAAACATTATGAGTTAGAAACTGAAGAAATGGATAGTGAGCGGAATAAATGCCTGGGGTATTTTATTTAGAAGGAGCACTCTTCTGTAGTGATGCTGTGTCTGCATACAGGGAAAGGCTGGGATTCTTGAAATTAGTAAATATACTTCAAAATGTTTTTAATGCTTTGAGATTTTTTCCCCTCCTCCCACCATGTACAATAGTATGTAGTGATTGCCCTTTATTGTGCATGTGCATTCATGGCAGTGCAAAGCTGATATATTCATGAAACAACAGTGACAGACTTTTGAAAAACAGGTGTTTGTTTTTGAACAGCCCTGTTGGTGAAATGAAGAAAAGAGAAGGTGAAATTAGATGGTGAAGTGGAGAAGAGCAAATGTACAACTGTAATGTACAGACTATATGTGCAGAATAGTTGGAATAATGGGGACAATGATGGGTAGTGGGGATTGGAACAGAGGAAGGAGGGGAATTCCTTGTTCAGCATGGTTAAGGGATTTTTCCCAGCCTATTAGCTGATGGGTTGCTAAACAAGAGGAAAATGAGTTTGACTTAAAACAGGCTAGAACAATGAACATTTTAGAGAAAGGGGCAAAGGACTGAGGCTGTAGAACCTGAGAGCCAGGAACCAGTGTCTTCATGGGCATAAATAAAAAAGACAGGAGAGATTATAAAATAATCTATACATCATGCAGTCTGCTGCTGAATGAGGTTTGCAAGAATTATAGTTACTAAAGATACTAAAAGAAATCAAATGGTGGCTTGAAGAGGGAATAATTCATAGAAAGGCAGCAGTGTCAGGCCACTGTGCAATAAAAAATGAGCTGGTATTATGTCTGTTTTGATAGTTAATGGGTTAATTCACAGTTGAATGGCAAATGAAGAGAAAAGGGCATAAAAGCCAGAGAATTTAGTGGTCAAACCATACTTTATTGGGAAGCTTGATGTTACCAAACATGAATGTGATGAATGTGAAGAGAAGAACAGAAAGAGCAGGAGTAAGTTAAAACCAGAATGAAAGAGTAAAGATGCAAATTCAGAGACTGTCAACCTGTGGTTAAAACAGAAGAAGAGGAGACCATCCTAAAATTGGAAAGGGCAGCTGGTGTAAAGAAAAATAATTTTTTTTTCTGGAATGGCAGAACGTGAGTTTCAGATTTGCTCTCTGTTTTTTTTACTGTTGCTGCTGTCATCCTTTATTATTAAAGATAACCCTTGTTTCATACCCCACCTCCACATTAACAGTGATTTCTGATGTTCTTTATCTTGTCACAATATTTTGATCTGTGTGTAGGGATTTGTGAGAGGGTTTGGTCATCAGTGGAGTGAAAACAATATTCAGTCAACGCCTCTGTCAACTTGCAGAACTAGAAGGTGTGAACAGAAATGTGCTAGTTGCTTACTGAAGGATCTTCCACTCTTCCACTACAGAGTATTGTGCTTGAAATGTAGCACCTGGTATGCTAAAACTTTTTGTGTGATTCCAAAGAAAAACTCACTCAGGTAGCAAGAGGAAATAAATGATCTAAGGAAACACGATGAATAAATTCCCTTGTCTCAGTCTGTGTTTGATGGGTGGATTTGATTCTCCCTCTTACTCACCTGACACATTGTTTTGCATGCCCCAGATCTAGGGCATAGATGAGACTATTTTTCTTTGCTACAGGTAAATTTGCATTGCCAGGTTTAACATTGTGTTTAAGCAGAACTTTCCACTCTGAAAAAATGTTTCTCTTTTGCTGCCCTAACACTTCTTCAGGGGCTCTGGAAATCTGTCTTCTGTCTTTTCTTTCTGGTTGCTTCACACTTTCATTTCCAGAAGCTCTTGGCAGAAGACACACATAAAAATTATTTCCTTGCTCAGACAACTTACTTACCATACTCATTATTTAGTCCCATCAGTCACACAGATTAATAGCTATTCCTTGGTTCTTCATCTCTCAAGGATTTACCAAAGCACAACATTGCACATATGATGTGTGTTAATGTGGCAGAATTTTTTATGTTAGCACATGCACTGATTCAACAAAGCTGATCCAGAAATGGCTATGGAACATATGTTAAGCTTTTGCAGGCAAAATGGTCTTAATTTTAAAGTTTATCTAGAAGTTAATCTGGAAAAAGAAACACATTCCCACACTAGAGTTTCCAAAATTCAATTTCTGATCTGTATCTGCTTTTCACAAATTATTCTATAAAAATAGAGCATATTAAACAAAAGTGAAGTCAACCTCAAAGAAATATTTTACAAAACTGTGTTACACTGCTCTTGTAGTTCTTTTGGGACTTGGAAAGCTATATTGACATAACACTGATCATGTTTTGAAGGTGAAATCTCAGAAGATGATGATGATCTGTAGGGTCCATTCTAACCCTTAAATTCTATGATTCTGATTCTACATCCTCATGCATGGTACCTGCATAGTGTTTATCATAGAGTGACCCATTTTCCTTTTTTTTTGCTGGGGTCTCATATTGCTGTGGAATTGCAGAACAGAGTTTCTAGGAAAGGAAAATATCTATTTTAGAAGATAAAAAGAAATAGCTAAATCACATTATTTTTAATGGAAGAAACCTATTAATAATGATTATATGCAGGAAGAGGACAGACCAGAAGATACAGTCAGAAAAACTGGCTTACAGCTACAGTTAGACACATGTAATGAAACACTAGGGAAAAAGTGAAAACATATTGAAGCATTTTACCATCATTGCTCAGGTAAATTTTACGTTCAATGTATGCAGTGAACAGTGAAGGTATCTCACATCCCTTGTACACATCATGTCTGGATCTATTTTGTGACATAGTATCAGAAAAACAACACAAAAGCTACAAAGCTCTCCATGTGGTAGCTGATTTTCAATTTGCAAATGCAATGCTTCTAACAAAGCTTCAGGTTTCACAAGAGATGAAAAGAGAATTTGATTTATTAACTAACATTTCTCCAGCATGTCAAGTACACCAGTGAGTAGTCAGATTTTTTTTTCCTTTCCAGCTCCCCCAGAGGGCAGCAATGCACTGTGCAATGTTCCTCTGGGATCTCCAGCTCATGCTCTACTGAAAAACACCCCATTAAAATATGCTCATATATTTTATAGATGTACTTACAGTATTTTTTTTTAAAAAAAGTAGTGTGGCAGCTGAATTCTAATGCGTATCTTTGTCATTTGCTTGGTTAGGCTTAGTTAACTGTTGAATTTGCATGGCCTTTTCAGTCAAGGATGCACCATAAGATTCAAAATATTGTTTTAATTCTTGATAGCACTGTCTGAATCTTAATCTAGTAAAAGGTTTATATCTTTATTCCTCTGTGTACGTGTATCATCTTTATGTATTCTTTAATAGCATCACAACAAAAGCACAAATCATTTAATGACAGTATCCAGGTTTTTTTTAATTCCACTGCAGGAATTTCTTTCATGTTTCTACATTATTTAAACACTTTGGGAAGTCTTCTTGCTTATAGAGACTGACATTTTGCCTGTACTC
>NW_008678846.1:37899-39123 GCF_000695815.1 Acanthisitta chloris
CCTGTCTGCTGAAGGGAAATCATCAATCCCTAGTCAATAAACACACTCTAACACACCTATTCCAACCACTTTTCTATTTCTGAGCAGACACATAACTCTACCCAGAAACTGGAATTTAGATACACATTCTAGATATCATTCAGCACATGGAATAGCCTTTTTTCAGTGGTTCTGACTACATATACCTATATGGCTTTGCTCTGCAATTCTCCTTCCATAACTCACATTTTTCACATGTTGAATTTCTTCACAATGTCTCAGTATTCAAGTCTCAATAATCCTTTTCCTCCAGCCCTTTCTTGACAACATCTTCATATTTTTTTTTGCTGTTGATGTTTTTTTGGTGGTTTTTTTTTTTTCTTTTTAACTAACAAGCTCAATTATGTTCAAAATTCTTCAAACGTTTAAAATAAAAATTGATCCTGCAAGGTTGTTGCAGAGCATTCATTTAGCCTCTATGAAACTCTGCTGTTTTACTGCTTTTTAATACACCATCTGTGGAAAACATCAGAATATGGTCCCAGGGTATGGCAGTAAAGGAAGTAAAGAGGAGAGGAACTATTTGCAAGCAATTCCACTAAACAAGCGTGTTAGTCTTGAGCAATGGGAGAAAGATGTGAAGAGGGCTGAGCAGGTAAGAGTGCTTTGTGCAAGCTCTAATCTATCACCTGAGAAAAACAGACCAGTTCCTGGATGGAGAATGACTGGTGGAAGGTGAGAAATCACTTGGATGAGTTTGCAATTGCAGAGAAATTTTTTTTTTGATTGAAGGTATGCAATAACAATTGTTCAATTTAATCTGCAATTTCAGAGTGCTTTTTGATTTCTTTGCTGACACTAAGCTCTCATCCTAACAACATCCACAAATAGAGCCTTCTGCTGGCTCACACTGGCTGTGATATTCCATCCTGGTAAGTGTTATGTCCTTAGTTTTTCACTCCTTTTACTTGTTTGTTTGCTTTGTGTGTTGTTGTATTGTTTGGTTTATAAGGCTGCAGTATACCTGAGATGTAACCTGTCACTACTTACAGAATTGCAGGTAATACACAACACTGTTTTGTGCCTCTTCCAAACACACTGTACACAGTCCTGCTGTAGAATACTAAGTTGAATTCAAAGCTCTCACCCCATTTTAGGCACCCACCAAAGTTTAGATGCTTTAGTGTCACAATTTAGTTAGGACATTAACTCCCACAGCACCTCTGGCTGCTCAGTGGCAAGACA
>NW_008678847.1:0-8744 GCF_000695815.1 Acanthisitta chloris
TGGATCAGGAGCAGCAGAATCCAGGCTCTGGGAGCCTGGCTGGTCCAAGTGCTGCACAGGAGGATGGGAGAGGTGGCACAGCACACCAGGAGTAGGGACACAGAGCAGTGCAGTGGCTGAAAAATCCCAGTGCTAGGGGTTTATAGTGATTCCAGATGGAGCCAGAGGTTTGAGGAGAGCACAGGAGGAGTATTTTCCCAAATCCCAAGGGGAAATTATCCTGTGAGCACTGATGGGACCTTCATCAGCATCAGTGCAAGGGCTGAAGGATGCCCAGGAGCACTTTGGGCATTCCTTAGCAAACAGATGCTTGTTGGATGATCTCTGAGGTCCAACCCTAACCATTCTATGGTTTTGTGATTTCTTTTCCCCAGACATGGGAGGTGGCAGCAGGGGAAGGCTCTGGGGGTACTCTGGGACTTGGCTCCTCCACCAAATCCACCTCTTGGAGCATTCATGGGGCAGGTCACCTCTTCCCTCTCCATTCATCCATTCTCCTGCACTTCTTAGGGCAGAATCATCCACTCAACACAGGGAAAATCACCCAGAAAATAAAACAAAGGGGAGATAAACTACATAAGACAAAACTTGCTCTTCTCTCAAGCTATTTTTATGACATATTTGACTCCTCTTCCAGGCACTGCATCTTTTCTTTCCAGCTAAGCAAAGTTGTTGCATGCACCATGTAGACTGACCATGTGCAGAGGATGTTTTGACATACCTGGAACACCTTCTTGGGGTGCAAATTTCTCCATATATACACAAAGACATGTATTAATGCCTCTAGAACTGCTACAGCACAACAAAAGGTTAATTAACAGCCATTTCAGCAGCTTTCTCCCCTGTCCCAGCTAGTCAGGCTCATGGAAATAGTCTCCAAAACCATCCAGATCCAAGGATTGAGCTGATTTTTTGGTGCTGGTGAACATACAAGAGGAATAAACAGGAAAAGCATAAAAAGGCATAATCCTTTCAGGCTCCATTAGGGATAACTAATAAAACCTCCGTGTTTGCCAAGTGGAAAATAACTATCTTGATAAGGAAAAAAAAAAGAATTAGTTTTCAACATGACAAAGTGAATTTGGCAGCAAAAAAAAAAGCCACACAGGGTTGAAAGAAAAAGCAGAGGAAGGAGCTCTGTAAATAAATGACTTGGTATGGATTTATCTGGCTCTTTTTCATCCAGGCTGTTTGTTGACATGGCTCAAATCCTGTGTCAGGATATTCTATCACACACAAATATCTCACAAAGGTGCAAAACCCCACGAGCTGCTGCTTGGGGAGCTGTGCACAAGCTCAGCCAGAGCAGCTTCTCCTCTGCTTTACAAGGCTAAGGCCAGGCCCTAATTCCACATGCACTTGGGTAGTGATGTCCAAGAGGATCTTTGGTTGCAATTAAACTCTCTGCTAGCAGCAAAGGGCTCTGGGGCTCTGGGAGAGTTATTCCTAAGAAGGCAGGAGTAAATCTGCTCAGCTTGTGGTAGAAAAACACATCCACACTGAAGGGTTGGCACACTGAGGTCTGTAGGTGTGTGGGCACTGCCACTACCTTCCTCAGCTCAGCTCTTGGTCCAGTTCCCTTTGACTAACCTCTCCCTGAGGTCTGAAACACAAATCAAACAGGATGGAGGAGCTGTAGCTGTGAAGACCCAGACATGCTCTTTGCCTCTTTGTTTCACCCTAACCCCTTTTCAGGTCTTTCTACTCCTTTTGGTTCCTTATTTTCTTTTCCAAAGTGAATTATTTATTAGAGAAAGAAGTGTTTTCTGTGCTCTAATCCCACATAGGACCACACTTTCTATCAGTCTGAGGAATAAATATAAATGGATCTGCTTTCCAGCCTGGCAAAGATGCCTTGAACACATTGATATGCTGCATGGCAGATTTGTCTCAGGAAATTGCTCTTCTTTTGGGCCTTTCCATTCCTGAATAATTAGACTTTTTGCATTTCCACTGGGAAATCTGTCTGAATTTCCAATCATTCCTGGCTGGGCAGCTTTGTGGTGCTAACAAAACCCCATTTTACACAGCCTCTCCTTTCTTTCTATTGTATTTTCTACTTTGTATTTTCTAGCTATTTGTCTATTTTAGCTCATTCAATTCACATCTGGTTGTACCCTGAGCTCTCTGGGACTGGCTTGGCATTCTCCAACCACAGGAACCTTCAGCCTGAGGAAACATATCAGCCCAAACTGTAGGAAACATTGTGTTTGGAGCCCACCATCCATTTAAGTGGCTCCTTCTGCTCCTAATTGCTGGAGATGAAGGGCATGGAGTGGAAAAAATGAGTTGTTCAAGCCTAGAACACACAGAGTTCTTGGAAAAATAGGGAAAAACTCAACTATTTTCCACCCCAAGTAGTGGATTTGATATTTCCAGGTCAACAAAATCTTGTGGTATTGCATTGGCTTCAAATCTGCTTCATCACTTCACCTGTTTGTTTCTAGCCTGAAAAGCACCAGGAGAGACATCACCTTGGAAGGTGATCACACATCTCCTTGGGGTGTGGGAGCATGAGGAGCACAGGATGTCTGTGCTGAGAGCATGGGGCATTCCACATCAGCAGCCACAAAGGGCTTTCACAGGATGATATTCATCCCAGATGGGCTTGGGGGGAGGAAGGATCTGCTCCCAAACATAGATTCATCATATTCCTGCAGATCCTCAAGAGTTTGGGCTGAGAACCAGGAGCAAAAGTTGTCCTGAGATGACATCTTTGCTGACAAATCTGCATGTACAGAAAGAGAGAGAGAGAGAGAGAGAGACAGGCAGGAAACCTCTTTAAATAACATGTTTCTCTGTGGTCTTATAGAGCCTCTGATGCTGTTTGCAGCTCATGGCATGGCTCAGTTCACCACAGCCTCCCAAACATTCACCATGGAGATCTTCTGGGTGGGTTTTCCTGAAGGATGTGCCTGGATGTGGCAGTAACAGTCATTCAGCTCCCATGGGTACCCACCATAGCCAGATGAGAAGAGGGATGGATAAATTTGGGAAGGGAATGGTACTGGGGCACAAGGATCTGCTGCTCAGAGGTGTGTTGGAAGAAAATATGATGAAGGATCACTAAAACTCCTTCAAAACTAATCTGGAATGCATTAAAAAAGCTTTGCATCACAGGATCCTGCCCCACACAGATCCCTCTAGCTACACTGAGGCAAGAGCTGCCAATTCCTCATTATCAAACCATCTCTGTAGGGTATTGCAAAACAAAAGGAAGCACTTTCACAACACTAAGGGCCAGAGCACCGCGGGAGGTGCTTTTTCTCCCCAGGTCTGTATCCCAGGAGGACTCATGGAGGTACAGGTCAGTGGATTCCTAGATTGATAAGGGGTTGGAATGGAGCTCAGGGATCATCCAGCCCCAATCCCTGCCCTGGGCAGGGACACCTCCCACCAGAGCAGGTTGCTCAAGGCTCATCCAACCTGGCTGTGAACACTGCCAGGGTTGGGGCAGCCACAGCCTCCCTGGGCAACCTGGGCCAGTGTCTCAGTAGGGATGAAGTGACTCAAATTTCCTGCTTCAGTTCCTCTTTAATCAGTATCTAAACTTCTCTGCTGCTCTGAGCACCACAGTTGCATATTAAAAATGCCATTCAGTGAATTTCCACTGGGAAGTGATTCCTGGGCAGTTTATCCTGTTCCAGCTGAATTGCATCATGCTCTGCAGCTCAGGACAGGCTCTGTGCCGAGTGAGCAGTGCCCAGGCTTGTTAGCCCAGGCACAGCATGGCATGGGCAGAGCTGAGCTGCATCCCATGCCAGCTTGGACCCAGAGGAAATTCAGTCGCTTTTGGGTGGCACAGAGCCCATGCTAATAAGCCCTGTTGGATGAGTGCAGGTTGCTGCAGCACCAGCAGCATCAGCACCATCTCCACCTGGAATCTTGCACACAGTTCTGGTGTCCTCAGCATCAGAAGGATGTGGAACTGTTGGAACAAGTCCAGAGGAGGCCACAAAGTCCCTAAGAGCACTGGAGCATCTCCCTGTGAGGACAGGCTGAGGGAGTTGGGGCTGTTGAGCCTGGAGAAGAGAAGGTTGTGCTGAGACCTCAGAGCACCTTCCAGGAGCTGAAGGGGCTCCAGGGAAGCTGCAGAGGGATCTGTGTTAGGAGCTGCAGGGACAGCACAAGGGGCAATGGGGAGAAATTGAAAGAGGGAAATTTAAATTAGTTTTCAGAAAGAAATTTTTGCTGTGAGGGTGGTGAGACACTGTCCCAGGTTGCCCTGGGAGGCTGTGGCTGCCCCAACCCTGGCAGTGTTCATTCCAGGTTGGATGAGCCTTGAGCAACCTGCTCTGGTGGGAGGTGTCCCTGCCCAGGGCAGGGGTTGGGGCTGGATGGTCTCTAAGGTCCATTCCAACCCCTAAAATCCTATGATTCTATGATTCTATGATATGATGTTCCCTGGTCTGCCAGAGATTCATGACTCATGATGGGCAGTGAGGATTGTTTGCACACATGTAATCTGCCATAAAACAACAAGATTTGGTTAAATCCAAGGTGACTGGTGTGAGGAGAAGGAGAAAATGACCCCCAGGGCCTCCATCCAACCTAACCCTGTTCCAGTGCCCAAACACCCTCTGGGAGAAGAACTTTCCTCTAATATCCAACTTACACCTCCATGACACAGCTTCAGGCCATTCCTTCAGATCCTATCTCTGGTTGCAAGAAGAGATCAGTACTCATATTATAATTATGAGTCCCTATGCTTAGAAGAACCTTTTTGTGTGTGAAATTATTGTGCATGACAACCTTCAGAAGCAGGTTGCAGCTCCAAGAGGAGAAGTGGGATCCCTCATCACTCTGATCTGCCTCCAGGAGGGATCACACCATGGGTAGCATCCTGCTACCACTTGCCAAACCACCAGTACCCAACAGCACAACAGGGAAGCATCACTGCCCTTCCTCCCTCTGCCAGTCCCAACACCACTCAACCCAGGCACCAAATTTTGGCCACTTTCTTGGGGAGCTAAATGGCCCTTCTCTTTCCCCAGGGAACCAGAAGCTCATTATGAGAAGTTGTTTTGATATTCCTGTTGGAAATCCTCTCCCAACAACACATTTGATAATCATACATGGTCTCATAGCTAGCTACACTCCTGCCCATCTGCCAGCATGGCAATGTGCCTGCTCACCAGATGGTCTGCTTGATTCACAGGGGCAGAGGTGCCAAGAAAAAAGATGGATTTAGATGACACTGTTAGTGCCACCTCTTCTGCCTTCCCTCCGTGGTGACAGCTCAGACAAATCAGTGCCACGGCAACAAAGAATCCCTCCTAATAAAACACAGGAATTAGAGATGGAAAGACCTATTAGGTCATTTATTCCAGCTCCTTGCCAGTGCCTGATCATCACATTAATCTTCCCAAATGTGACTATCTCCGTGGAAGAGCAAAAGACAAGCTGCTTCCAGAGATCGGCAGTTGCCAACGACACGAGCAAGATTTCAGCTTGTGCCTGAGAGAACCGTGAGGGCCATATGGGGTGTCAAAATCTATTACACAAAAGTTCAGCCTGAAGGCAAGCTACGTGAGAGGAGGCCCGTGACAGACATGAGGAATGGGCACGGTGAGGGGAGGATCTAACAGTGACCATGGAGGGAATTGTCATCCCGGGAACAGCGGATACCAACGTGGGCCTTGGGAAGAGAAGCAAAATAGGTGTCTGGGGGCAGAAAAGGGGGCAGAAATGGCTCTGAAAGGACAGGTCAGCTTCATTCCCCACCTGGACTACTGCACACAGTTCTGGTGTCCTCAACATCAGTTGCAGAGGAGGCCACAAAGCTGCTCAGAGGGTTGGAGCATCTCCCTGTGAGGACAGGCTGAGGGAGTTGGGGCTGTTCAGCCTGGAGAAGAGAAGGTTGTGTGGAGACCTCAGAGCAACTCTTCACTATCTGAAGTGCCTAAAAGTAGTTCCTAAATGTTGCTCTGAACTTGAGATAAAGGGATTTAACAACTCCTTTTATGGCAAAAGACAAGGGTGGGTCCTCTATCAAGTTTATGGAATCAGAGAATCTTAGGGGTTGGAATGAACCTTAGAGACCCTATAGCCCCAAGCCCTGCCCTGGGCAGGGACACCTCCCACCAGAGCAGGTTGCTCAAGGCTCATCCAACCTGGCTGTGAACACTGCCAGGGTTGGGGCAGCCACAGCCTCCCTGGGCACCCTGGGCCAGTGTCTCACCACCCTCATATTCTTAGCATTTCCATGGCCTGGCTGATTTTACACTCTCATTCCCATTTTCCTCCCTCTCCTTTATTCCGTTGTCAATCCCTAAGGTCATGTAAATATCACAAAGAAAAGGCAGCTGTTCAAGTCGGTGTTTTTCCAGGATTTTCAGGCCCTATCTTCCCTACATGCTTAGCAGAAACCTTAATTGCTCTATTAACCTAATGAGGTGAATCTTAGCGCATTCCTAGAGCTCAGCTCTTGAAATCCCTGGAATACCTCAGTCATTTGCTTCCTATTGTGTCTGTGATGGGAGTGATAGCCCTGACCAATGCTAGATGAGTAAATGAATGGAAAGGAAGGAGAGGGAGAGTCCTTGGAGTGTGAGGATGTCTCCCTGATGGTCTGCAAAGGGAGAGAAGGTTCCTGAGTTCCACAGGAGACAGCAGCACAGGGTTGTGCATCAGGGTTGGGGAAGGACATTGACACCCAAGGTTGATGATCAAGGATGAATGTTTTAGGAGCCAGAAGGAAACAGGAAGGCAGAGATGGCTTTTTGCTGAAAAACTGGAGATTTTGCTGTTGTGACCTGCTGACCTCATTCCTTCCTCTGCAGCAATATCTGGCCCAAACCAAGAGTACTTGTTGTACCTGTGATGGGAGTGACACCCCTGACCAATGCTAGATGAGTAAATGAATGGAAAGGAAGGAGAGGGAGAGTCCTTGGAGTGTGAGGATGTCTCTCTGATGGTCTGCAAAGGGAGAGAAGGTTCCTGAGTGCTACAGGAGACAGTGACATGGAGCCCTGCATGAGTGTTGGGAAAGGGCATTGACACCCAGGATTGGTGAGCAAGGCTGAATATTTTAGGAGCTAGAAGGAAACAGGAAGGCAGAGATTGATTTTTTGCTGAAAAACTGGAGATTTTGCTGTTGTGACCTGCTGACCTCATTCCTTCCTCTGCAGCATAACCCAAAACGAGAGTTAAAGACTTTAGTCCCTATAAAAAAAAAAAGGCATCTAATAGCTCTAAATGCCTACAAACAGCTGTGCTGGATCACGTTCTCCTCGTGCTACTGAGGAGTTAAAAACAAGTCTTACTGAATCTGATTATTTTCCACTCGACTTTGCAGTAATAGTACCCAGCAGTACTCCAAAGGTGAGGCTCTCCTGCTGCTTTCCTCTTTTGGCAGGATTTATTCCAGGCAGAGGGTTAAAAAAGCATTGATTTATTGTATATTTTTGAAAGAACACTGTGGAAAAGGCTGTAGAAAGGCATTGGGAAGGGGCACTCAGAAGTACAGCCACATTTCAAGGTGAATATTCAAAGTGCTGCCATGTATTTAGGTTTAAAAAAAAAAATAAATGGAAGAATGGCAGAATAAAAGGAGTTTAGCCTAAGTGTTGCCCTGGAGTGGAGGTAAAGATAGGTAATGTCTTTGGGAGAGGCTGTAGAAAGGCAGTGGAAAGGGACACAAATACAGGCATCATTCCAGGTGAATACTCAAAGTGCTGCCAAATATTTAGTTAAAAAAAAAAGGAAGAAATGGCAGAATAAAAGCCTAAATGTTGCCCTGAAGTGGAGATAAAGGTAGTTAACATCTTTGGCTTTTCCTGCCGTAATTAGCCAAAAATACTGCATAAAAATCACCATGAATAACACAGTTAGGAAGAAATGTTCCTTAATAGGTGTGATATTGGGTTGGGGTTTTTTTTTTTTCCCTCTTCACTTAAGGGAGGAGGAGAAATTCCTCCGTTTGCTCAGCTTACAAATAAATGCCCATTAGAATGAGCAAGGAGAAGGCAGAGCTCCCAGGGCCCCTGCAGTGTCCTGCATCCCTGCAGTGCCCATTCCCCTCCTGCTGGATGCCCCTGGGGCTGGAAGCACTTAGAGAGGAGAAAGGTGACAACATCTGGCCTGGAAAGAATGTGCTCTAGGAGGTAAAGCTGAGAGGGTCCCTGCAATGACCCCATGGTGAGACAGACCCAGATTAAGACACTCTAGTGCCCAGAAGTACAACCCAAGTCCATTAAGGACAGAAATTGCCCTGCAGTTGTGTTCTCTGCCCCATATCTAGTCCAGCCACCACCTCTGTGACCACTCTGTGTACACAATGGGCGTGTGAAATGAGCAGCAGATTGAATTGCCTCCTTTTTGCCTTTGTTTTTAGTGTTTTTTTCCTGGTGAGGAGAGCTACCTCCGAGGCAGTGATGCGTGGGTGCTGAGTGCTGCCGTGGAGATGTGCTGAATGGGATGCTCTTCTCCTGGTCCTCTCGGATTTTTCACGCTGTGTCACTCCTGGAAGTGCATTGATAGGAGATGTCAGTTGGTGATCATTGACAAAAGCTGGGAGAAGGCTGCTCATTTTGTGTCTTGGGGAGACAAGGAAGAGGAACAGCCTCTTTTTCTTGCTTTCATGAGCAATAAACAGGAGTATCAAAGCTGAAGGGTTAAAGAATGGTTCAGTTTCCGAAACGCTAGCTAAGAAAGGGATTTAAGAACACAATGAAGTGCTGCAGCCACTGGGTTTGGAATTGGAAGGAGACCCTTTGGTTTAGCAGTGTGCCCCGTGGGCAGCA
>NW_008678847.1:8791-13085 GCF_000695815.1 Acanthisitta chloris
AAGAGAAATAAGGAGGAGAAAAGGGGAAATACATCCTGTTTTCCAGTCTGCAATGTGAGCTTTACCCAGAAAAAAACCAAGAGCCAGACTAATCTCTGGAGAAGCAAGAGCAGAAGCTTTTTATCCCAAAAAATGGTATGTTTTCCTTGACTCTCCAAAATGCAATCATAGAATCATAGAATCATACAACTTAAGGGTTGGAATGGATTTTGAAGATCATCCAGCCCAAACCCCTGCCCTGGGCAGGGACACCTCCCACCAGAGCAGGTTGCTCATGGCTCATCCAACCTGGAATGAACACTGCCAGGGCTGGGGCAGCCACAGCCTCCCTGGGCAACCAATGCTACCAAAGAGTAGAGATTGTTGGGATGACCATGGAAAATCAGCCAAAGAACAGCACATCCCTCCACATCATTCCATACTCTCTTTCTATATGTATTTTCTTTCCTAATAAAATATTAGCCCCTATTCCTAGTCCCAAATTTACCTTTCCAGTGGCAGGATCTCATGTCATTTTCCACTGGATTCAGGAGCTTTCACAAATCTCTTCCACATGTTGCCACCCTGAGCCTCTCTCAGCTCAGCTCTAAGGGTGAGTTTTGCTAAGCCAGACAGATTTTATTAGCCAGATACTATAAGGTACATTTTTGAGGGTTCATGTTATTGCTATAATTTTCCTGAGGCCTTTCCACTCTCCAGAGTGAGGATTTTCAGCAGCCAATAAACTCAGAGACCTTTCACATTGAAAGCAACTCCAAACACCTTCAGAGCAGGTGGATGCAGTGAGCATTCCCTGATCCAAGGCTGATGCCAGTGAGATGATTAGTATCAGTGTTGTCTCTTGGTCCTCACCTGTCCTTCAGTCACCCCATGGGGCAGAAGATGCTTATCTTCGAGGTCTTTTCCAGGATTCTATGATCCTGTGCTCTCCAGTCTCTCCTGGGACTCACACAGGTTCACCAACCTCTCCATGAGAACTCCAATTCAGCTTCAACCAGAGATGCCAAAGGTTTGGGACCAGGCATCTCAAATTCCCCAGGCAGTGGAGCATTTCCAGATGACAGTCAAATCCTTGTGTGGGCTTTGCCTTTTGGAGGTGCCACAGAGCACACAGAACACCTGGAAGTGGCATTTCAGCTGGGCACTGGACTAGCTGCACACAATAGTCACCATTTCATCCCTCTCCTGCCTATTCCTGACAAACAAAGCAGGACAAAGGAAAGCCTCAGCTTAAAACCTTCCACATCTTCCACATGCTTGTGAAAATGCTATATTTTTTGCCAAACAAGCTTTGTTTTATTGCTGTGCTTTGCTCTTCAAAACTGAACACTGTGAAATCAAGGAGAAGAGCGTGAAATGAACTCGAGTTGCTTAAAAGAGCTTGATTGATATGAAGCAAAGCATTTCCCCTTGAATTCACAAAGTGGAGGGAGCATTTTTAAATCAACACTCCTCTTCATGAAAACAAGTCATTATTCTTTCATTGAAGCCAGAGCCAAAATCTGGCAAATGACTAAAGTTAGAAAAATGCAAATGTTCTATTAGAAGAGCGTGAAATGAACTCGAGTTGCTTAAAAGAGCTTGATTGATATGAAGCAAAGCATTTCCCCTTGAATTCACAAAGTGGAGGGAGCATTTTTAAATCAACACTCCTCTTCATGAAAACAAGTCATTATTCTTTCATTGAAGCCAGAGCCAAAATCTGGCAAATGACTAAAGTTAGAAAAATGCAAATGTTCTATTAGCCCCCAAGACTGTGGTTATGTTTCATTAACTCAGGCTCTTCTTGCACATGCATAATTGTATTTTGCCTGCTTAGTTTTGGGCTTAACTGGAAGGGAAGGTCCACCTCAGCCTGTTGGAAGGATGTGTGACACGGGAGGGGATGGATCCTCCCCATAGGGATGCTCCCAGTTAGGGATGCTGCAATCCCCCACGTGCCAGCTCTTCCCTGCCTGGGTCAGTCATTCCTCCTTTACAGCAAGGGAAAATGAGCTTCTCTGCAGAGGCTCTGGAACACAATCACCTCTGTGCTAAAGCTGTTTCTGACTTTAGCACTAACTTAATGCAGCTCCAGTCAGTTTAGCTCATAACATCTGAGATCCAAAGTGATAGTAGCTGGGAGCAAGGAAATGTGGTTTTCCCTGGCCTCACTGGGAGTAAGGCAGAAAAACCAAAGGAGTAAATGCATTTCCCTTTGGGACAGCCTAGAAACACAACAACAACCACAGATGCTGATTCTGCTGAGTGGAGCAGATCCTTTTCTCCCTTCTCCCACCAGCCAGGGCTGCTGCAATTACCCCAGTGAGGACCCAGTTGAAGTGTTTATTGTCAGACTCCCTAAGTGTCCATATCTCTGGCATGGAAATATTACCCTCAAGAGACCTGGGTGAGATTGAATTAATCCTTCCAGAGAGCTCAGGGATGCTCAGTTAGATGTCATATGACAAATGTGCAAAATACTTGCATGATTAGCAGAACACCTGATCCAGTGTAAGCACCACTGCACCTTCCCAGGGTGTAGAACATAGCTCTGAGCTGAAATTCAATGTGTTCCACACTGCTAGCCCAAAATTGAGCCTCATCTGGGTTGCCCCAGCCCTGTCCTGCCTGATTTGCTTGCCCATGAGAGATGAGTGCTGAAAAAAACAGGCTGCAGTCACCTGAAATTGCTCATAAAAGCCAGAATATTATGATTTATATGAGGAATCATCATGCTAGGGATGTAAAAGCCACATGCCTCCAGAAAGAATGAATCCCCAGCAAGAGCAAAAGGCCAAGCCGCAGGAAACATTAGCAGAATAAAAGGCTTCTTGCTGTTAAGTTGCATTTAAAGGAACTTGAAATTCCCAAGAAGAGCAGTCACAGGCTGCAGAAATCCCCTCTAAGTGATTTCCAGGGCTGTTTGTTATTTTACCTTTGTTTACATGACGTTTATAGTGTGGTTTAGACAGAACAACAGCTCCTTCAATCTGTTTATAAGCCTTGCCTTAAATCCAAGTGCTCTTTTCTAATGATAGTGCTGATGCACAAGGAAAGAAGTTAAAGAATGAGCTTTGGCTGCTCTTGTGACAGAGGAAAATATAAGGGGAAAGGGCTTAATTCTGGAGCATGGAATAGTTACAAATCCAAACAGAAACATCACCTTCCCATTTGAAAGGACAAGATACCCCAGCAAGGAGGAACTGGCTCTAATTCATCCCAGTTTTCCAGAGTTTTTACAGGTATTTAGCATCTCTTGGCTTTTTACTCCCCATCCCTTCTCTGCTTTGCTTTTAAGATGGGAAAATTGTGATGTGCTGAGCAGAAGCTTTAAGAGAACTCAAATCCTCCACACCACTAAACTGCTGGAAACCCACAGAAGCCTCTTTTTTATGTGCTGGATAAAAACATAGAGCAGCAAAACACAGGTAAAAAAGAGCCCTCAGATACAGATTTAATCACATTTGCAGTAAATTAAGAGCAGGTAAGAGTTTGTCTGAACTTTGTCCCCATGATGCTATCTCAGAGTGAAGTCACCACATGAGGTTCCCTTTAGTGATTAAGTATTTTGCTGATTTTAGAAGTAAAGAAGACAAAAAGCAGGAAAATTTGGAATGTATTGCTCACCAAATTAAATGCATATGGGAAAGAGAAAAGAACCAGCCTGAAGAGCAAAGTGTGTACTCTCAGATCCCCTAATTGCAGAGAGACATCAGCCACACACATCCATACACAGACCAGATTCAATTCGAGCTCTTTGGTCACTTGGGATTTTTACAGACTGTTCCAACCATCACAAGCCACCAAGAAACTAAACCCAACAGTTTTCAAACTTATTGGTTCATTGTCAGATAAGTTAAAAGGTGAAACAGTAAATTTTCTTGAATTTCCCAGATCCACCACTGATATTTACCAAGAGAAGATGAAAGAAGTTGAGTCACTAAGCACAGAATGAAGACATTTCTGTAACATGACTTAATTGCAAACACCTCCTTTTGGGAGCCTCTTTGGGAGACACCTTAAAGGGGATTTGTTTTCTGAATGTGTTGAGCATTTAATTTCTAAGACAACATTTCTTGCCCTCAGCACTCGAAGCGATGAGTCACTTGTCAAATCTTGGCCCACGCGTAGGAAAAATATTGCCTGAGGGTGTTTGCAAAAGGGAAGGAAAAGAGCAGAGGAGGTGGCCAAGATTTAAAGATGAGCTTCCTATTGGAGCTCCCCAAGGCCTGGTAGGCACAGATGGTGACAGCAAGAAGGGATGTCTTTCCATGCTCTGCTCTGGTCCTTTGTCCATGCTCTGCCCCTGCCA
>NW_008678847.1:13099-23474 GCF_000695815.1 Acanthisitta chloris
AGCATCACTCATATACAAATAAACCATCTCATTCCACCCTCCTGCCCTGGGCAGGGACACCTCCCACCAGCCCAGGCTGCTCCAACCCCATCCAACCTGGCCTGGAACACTCCCAGGGATGGAGCAGCCACAGCTGCTCTGGGCACCCTGTGCCAGAGCCTCAGCACCCTCACTGCCAAAAATTCCTTCCCAATATCCATCTATCCCTGCCCTCTGGAAGTGGGAAGCCATTCCCTATGTCCTGTCCTTGTCCCAAGTCCCTCTGCAGCTCTCTTGGAGCTCCTTTAGGCACTGGAAGGGGCTCTGAGGTCTCTCTGGAGCTTCTCTTCTCCAGGCTGAGCACTCCCAGCTCTCTCAGCCTGTCTGATTTATGCAGAGAGCAAACAATCAGCCTTCAATAAATAGAAAATTCAACCGATTCATGATACCTGCAATCTGGACACAGGAGAGATCCCCCCAAAGGGTCACCCATGCCTTTGGTGCTCACAGTCCACCCTACTGAGACCAATATCCCACCTTGCCTGGGCTGGAGAGGAATGCTCTGAGGAAAGCTCTGAAGGAAGCGACACAGAGGCTGCAGCATCCATCAACAGCCAATTCATTATACTAAACCCAGAGAGGATAATGAAACCTGCTGAAATATGGGACTAAAGGCCAAGGTTGGGTTTCCCTGGAAACCATAGCATTGTTTGCTAACTTTTGTTATTCACAAGTGTTGCCCATGGTGTTTCGGCCTGGTTGGTTTGCCAAGGGAAACAGCATTTCCCCCTCTCCCTCCCCTGCAGCCCCAGGACTACTGTGTCTTCCATAATTTCTTATTTAAAGAATAAAAAAAGGTTGGTTTTTTCATCTTTCCCAACACTTCCTTTTTATCTTAATAAAGACCCTGCTACACATTCTCATAAATATCTTGGCCCACATAATATCTCCTTGGCTCTTGCCAATCTCCAGGAGAAAAGAAGTGACCTCAGTGGAACTGGGATGATAAGGTTGGTATTTATCAAGAGCAACTCCTAGGAGTCTTATTTTCATTTTTGCAGCAGTCCAGCTGGGGTATAAATCAAAGAGAAATCAGGAGTGTTCATCCATTGTGATGGATCTTAGCACAGCTGTCATCACAGTGAAGGACATCCACGAGGGGAGATTTGTGTGTATCTGCTCTGCCAACGAGTCACTCGTGTCATCCCTGATGGAAATGTTAGCACTCAGTGGGAATATCTGGCAAAAAGGGGGTTTTGCTCACGGTAATAAATTGCTTAGCCAGACCATTCATATTGTCTAGTCATAATTTTTAGTGGTTTATCTCCTTGTCTTTCACTGGCAAGGGAATTTCAGGGCTTTTTACACTCTATTCTTTAAACAAGACAGACTATTTTTAGTGGCTGAGCTTTACAAGTGATAACAAGATGAGCTTCCAGCACAGCCCCAGAAGCATTTGTAATGCTCAGCAACACTCACCCTCCCATATGAGGAGGACTCACAGCCCCCTGAAGCTGCACCATCCAGCCAGGCACGGGGGAGATGCTTCTCCAGCCTCTGCCTTATCATGTGCAGCAGCTCATCTCCCTCAGGTGGAAAAGAAAGGTGATTTTTACAAGATTGTGTAGAGAAAGAACTGCCTCAGGGCTAGGGATGTGCTCTAATAACAAGCAGCCCCAGCCCCACGCTCAGTGGGAGCCACAGCTGCCTGCTAAAGAATGGAAAATGAAGACAAAACTATGTCAACATGAAGCAATGGATTAAAATATCGCCACGTTTTTTTACGAGAAAGCACATAAATATCTTCCAGAAGTTCTCCCAAGCTGCTTTATTTCCCATGTTTTGTCTGCTGGCTCTCCCTCCTGACCCTGCAGGCAGCTGGAAAAGCCACAAACAGGCTGGTGTGGGGTGAGTGACTTCGCTGCTAGAGCTCAGAAATGCAGGAAATGTTGAGCATTCACCATCCATCCCTCCTCCCTCTTCATGGAAAGGACATTCCCTGCTTTTCACTCCATGAATTCATGCCATGGTCTGGACACTGCCTTGGCATGAGGTGCACCATCCTCTAACCAGCCCTTACCACCCTTAACATCTCACTGCAAAGGTTTATCAGCATTCAGATTGGTGCTTGGACTTGATAATCTCAAAGTTCTTTTCCAGCCTTAACAATTCTATGGCTCTAATTGTTTGTTTGGTTTAATTTTCAAGCTTTTGCCTATTTTCCCTCTTTATCAGCTGCAGAAAAACCCACTCCCAGCCTGCCAGCCAACCCCACTCAATGCAGGCACAGATTACCCCCCATGCAGCCTCACCCTGCAGAGATGAGCTTCTTGTTCTAAAACAAAGGAGGAAAAATGATGCTTTTTGCAGTTTCCCACATTGTTTCCATTTCCTTTGTCCCTTTGTGTTCTCATCTTGCTCTCCAGCAGATCCCACTGGATTGAGCAGCCCATTGCTGGTTCTCAGCCTGCTGCTGCAGGAACCACGGGGAGCTCAGCAGCACATGTCCCAGGAGACATTCTGCTCCTCACATTTAGGTTTGGATTGCAAGCAGCTGGCTGGAATTTTGCATCTGACCTCCCTGGGCTTCAGGCTCTAACCCTACATGCACATCCCTCCTGCTTGAATGGGCAGCTCCTCTGAGCCAGTGGTGTAAAAGTGGTTGGAGGGAGGTTGGTGGCTGTGCTGTAGCTCCAAAGAGGTCTCCTGGGACACTGTGACTGTTCAGCATTCCTTCTTGGATGGGGAAAGGCCATAATATCCCAAATTTTGGCACCGGGGAGCTTCTAGTTGCCCCACTGAGGAGGTTTGGTCTCTCTCAGCCAAACAGCCACAGACAGTCAGCACAGCTTGGGGTGCTGGAGTTTACTGGGGATGACTGGAAAACTGCTGGAAAAGGAAACACCCAGGTTGGGTTGTGTCCCTCTGTGTGTGGCACAGGAGTTGTGCTCAGCCAGACACGAAGCTGTGCAGAGTCCCACGAGGATCAGGTGCCTCTGCAGATGAGCAGGACCTTGATCCTTCCCCTTTGGGGGAAAGGCAGAATCCTTAGAGAGCAGGAGGTGCTGCTGGTGCAGGGGGATAGGGATTCCCTCCAGGGCCAGCACTCTTGCTCCATGGTTTCTGTAGGCACAGACAAAGGAGAAGGACCTGCTAGACATCATCTGCCTTTAATTGCCTTGTTCCCTTTCCCATCTCCTGCCTGTTTTCCTTTCATGCTCCCTCTGTTGTCTTGTCACACCATCCACCCTCCCTCGCTCCTCACATCTCCCCAGCCTTGCTTCTCCCTTCTTTTCATCCCCATTTCAAATGCCCCAAAGGGTTTGACTTTTATTTCTCCATGCCTCTTGTTTCCCTGAATGCTGTCTCCTGGGAATAGCACCAGGCTCTCCTCTTTCATTCACTTCTGAGCCAAGTTAAAAGAAATGGGACATCAAACCCCCACAAAGCCACCAGCACCCCAATTGCTTTTTGATCTTGACATCAGCAAGTCATAATAGAACCAGAATCAAAACAATCCAGGGATTTGGCACGGTGAGGGCTTGGAAGGAGCAGCTGAAAGGAAGATTTCCAGGATTATTTTTGTTAAAAGTGAAGGTTTGGGAGAAATTTTGCTTCAAAACATCTTGTACATGAAGCCATTCCAACCTGCCAAATCATTTCCAGTGTCTTGTGGTAAGAAAGCTGCTCAGTGGGAAAGGAAAAGGGGTAAAATAATGTCGAGCTTGATTTACCATCACCAAATTCATGTAACTAGGCATAAAACCAACCCAGCCTTTCCCTGGGTGTACAGTCCACATTCCTGTGGTCCCTGTTCTGGGTGCTCCTCAGTGTGACCCAGCAAGACAGGACGAGACAGCCACTTGCACATTGCTCCCAGTCCCCTTCCAAGCCCAGGGAACTTTGTTTTGGTTTGAGTGGATGTAACAAGAGGTTTGTGGCCCAGGCAGCCTGCATGGCTTTCATTCCTGTGGTCGAGGAACATAGACACTCTCCGAGCTGTTTACACTCTCTGGCCAGAGCTATTTTTCTGATTAACCACCAGCAGTTATTGGGATTTCTGTTTGCCCACATGCACAGCTGGAAGAGCAAACAGCAAACACGGAAGGGAGGTGGATGGGAACCCTCTGTGTCTTGGCTGCAGGATGCACAGTTTGAGGTGAAGTGGCTCCTTGCTGCTGCTGCTGCTGCTGCTGCTTGTGCCTAATGGCTGAGAACATAGAATCCTGGAATGGTTTGGATTGGAAGGGATCTTAAAGATCATCTCATTCCAAGCCCCTGCCATGAGGACACCTCCCACCAGCCCAGGGTGCTCCAAGCCCCATCCAACCTGGCCTGGAACACTCCCAGGGATGGAGCAGCCACAACCACACTATGCCAGTGCCTCAGCACCCTCATTGTAAGAACCATAATGATGCTCTTTTTGGTTCTGTTTCACTCCTGATTTCATGGTCCTATGGATTTCTGGAAGAGGACACCTTTGTAACCATGTGGGTAATGCTCCTATTCAATCCAAAGCAGTAATTACTGGGTATTTCCTCAGCACAATCAAGACTGTATCAGCAGTGGGTGTTTCTGCACAGAAAAAGTAGATATTAGAGGGCACTGCACTACAAAAATCAGCATAATAGCTTTTATTTCGAGCCTAAATATATGCTGGTACATCTGCCCCCGAGGTGTGTGTATTTAACTGAGCACACAGCACCTTAATTAGAGCGTTGGTGCTATCAGTAGGAGAAAGAGGCTTCGTGGCAGAGTCCCCAGCAACCATTAACTCTCCATTTTCATTTAAAGCACATTGCTTTGTAATAAGAAACCTAGATAATGATCAAAAGCCCATCTTTCTCTCAATAAAACCTTGTTTGTTTTCATTTCAATGCCCCTTGCCCTGAGTGGAGCTGAGCTCGGGGGAATTTTGGGTGCATCCACCAAAATTCATGTCCCACCTTCTCCCTCCTCCCTGTTTTGGGGATGTTTGTGGGACCCTGCACTGCCACAAAGCCAGAAATCTGTCACAGAATAAATACTATGTTTTTATATAGAAATTGATGCACCGGCTATTGGACACACAGCAGACTCCAGCACGAATTGGTGCACAAACCTCCTCATCACTTCTCTCCCACCCTTTGCCTCTGTGCTAATGCTCATCGGGGTGAGAGCAGCAGCTCTGAGCTTTGCTGCCATTCACAGCTGAGTCATTCCTTGCTCTTCATTCATTTAACACCAAGCTTTGGCAGAAGGAACAGAGCAACACATGGTGTAAGTTCTGAGTCCGTGTCCACGAGCTGTGTGTCGGTTCTGCAGACCAAGCAGAGTCTCCCCACAGTCAATGTCTTGCCCTGGCTCTAAAATCTCTCCAGATCAATATTATCAACCAGTTACCTACTTATCTGTTTTACTTAAATCCCCAGTTTATCTGTTTTGATCCTCCAGGTCCCTGAGCAGAAAAAAACCACTCCTGTCACAGCTGATATATTCATTCAGGGGAAGTGCCATACCCAGAGAGAGCAAAGCTGGAAAAGGCAAACTCAACTAGTTATACCTCACTCCTCCGAACCAATTCGATGCTTTTCCAGCTCTAACAACTACCTCCAAATGAAGTCTGGTTGCAATGTGATTTCCAAAGGTTTAATCTCACTCCCCACGCTGCCAAAGAGAGACTTGGGCAGAGTTTGACCCACAATAAGGATTAAATCCAGAAACCCCACAATGAACCCAGTGACACCAAGGTCCATTTCGCTGTGTGAGTGATGGGTAGACACAGGACACGTTTGTCATCGCTGTGTCCTGTTGTACACACCTAAGCACCTTGGGAGTGACTCTGCTGCCTGTGCTGCTGCACCATCCCCTTGTCCCATCCTCGTGTTTTCATTGATGAAAGACCAAGGCATGCAAAATTCAACAGCCTCATGCATAATGCCAGAGCAGCGATTAACTCTTCGCTGCGCTGCTCTGTCTCCCACCGCCGCGACGCTGACTGACTGCAAATGGCTCTTTGCCTCTGCCAGGGCTGAACTCTGCCAATTCCCATCATCGATCAGACATCCTGCCCCTGCTCAGCTCTCAGAGCTGCTGGAGGTGTCTCTTGCTGTTTCCCCCTCGCTTGGCTGGCAGACACGCATGGAAGTAACTACGTGTCCAATCCCATTATCTCCTCCAGCTGCACTGCTTATTATTCGAGCTGGGTTTGCAAGTCTTAGCTGTGCTGCGTGGGCAGGGAAGCTCAATCTTGTAAAATCTGATTTTACAAGCCAGAGCCTCAGCTCAGTTTATTCCCTCTTGTCACCACCAGACACTGCTCCAGGAGGTAGGGACTCCATCGGGGCTAGCCCACTGTCCAAACTTCTTCAGAGCATCATAGAATCAAAGAGTGGTTTGGGTTGGAAGAGACTTGTAAAGGTCATCCATTTTAAAGCCAGGTTGGATGGGGCTTGGAGTAGTCTGGGCTAGTGGAAGGTGTCCCTGCACGTGGCAGGGGGGGGAATGAGATGAGGGTTCAGGGCCTTCCAACCCAAATCATTCTCTGATTCTATGACTCTATGATTTAGTTCAACCCCCCTGCAATGGGCAGAGATATCTTCAACTAGATCAGGCTGCTCATCCTTATGGTCCTCCCAACCTCCCACTGACAGTCTCTTCTCCCTCTGACAGTCTCTCCTGTCATCCTTCAATGAGAGGACTAGAGGCAACAGCCACAAACTGAGACAGGAGAGATTCAGAATAGATATTAGGGAAAATGTTTTCCCTGTGAGGGTGTTCATGCACTGGCATATTGCTCAGGGGAGGTGGTGGAGTCACCATCCCTAGAGGTGTTTAAGAGGCATCTGGATCTGACACTGGAGGATCTGTTATGGTGGTTCCAGCAGTGACAGTTTAAAGGTTGGACTCGATGATCTTAGAGGTCTCCTCCAACCCTGATGATTCTATGATTCTATGACAGCTTCCTCAGCCCCTCATGATCCTCCTACCACAGGCCTTGGCAATGCAGGAATTGACCTCTTTTTCTGAAGTTTTTCATGGAAGAAATGCAGTTGGGAGCCAAATCCTTCTCTCCAATGCCTCGTGAGGAAGTTTCATAGCTAAGCTTTTTAGCTGTGGTGGGATGACATCCCTGAGCTCCTGCTCTGCTGGGCTGAACATTTCATGTCCATGGGCATGTAACCACCAGCCCAGGACTCACACAGCCCTGTCCAAGCACAGCTCCTTCACAGCTTGTCAAAGATAGGATCTGCACTAGGCTCTGGAGGAAAACCCAAGAATTTCTAGTGCTTTTCAACCCCCCACACGTCAGTTTGCTCAGTGAAAGGACACAGGGATGGTGAGCAGGAAGGCAATGGGGCCCCTCACTCTAGATTAGACCCAGATGGCCTGCAGAGGTGAGGGAATAGCCTTTGCCTTCTTGATGATGAATGCACAAATCCCTTCTGCAGCTCTCTGAACCGTCGTGTTGTGCAATGTATGGTGATGGATTAGGAGAGTATTAACCTTGTCATTCCTAATAGGTCATCCAGTGATTTTATCACGTTTTAATCCATATTTTTATCATGCTGAGCTCCTTCCTAAGGGAAGTGTGTAGCTGGGCAAGCTGGGGATGAAGAAGGGGGCACTGTTCAGAGGCTTTGATGATAATTTTTTTAATGCTTGCCTTTTCTGAGTCCATTTTTTTGGTGGTAGCTCTGGCAGTGGGATGAGATGACCATTGCCAAGATTTATGGGACCAAATTAGTGATGTATATTTACTGCTGACTGTGAATTCCCTGTGTCCTTAAGGCACAGCAGGTTTAAGGCAAGACACTGTAGGCAGTAAGTTTTTAGGGCTGTTCTACCCAAAAGGATGAATATCTCCCTGAAGCCACAAGGAGATTGCTGTGCCTATCTGAGGGTAAAATCCAGTGTAGATTTATTTTGGGGTTTGTGAGTACAGCCATCATTTCTGGTTTATTCACTGTCTTATTTCAAGTGGGTGATGAGCGGTGAATACCCAAGTTAGACAGCTACTTAATTAAGTAAAACCCATTTTTTTCTCAGTACAGATTTGTGAGCCCAAGTGAGGCTTTTGAAAGCACCAAACACCAAACTTTCCATAAGTGCATCTTCAGGAAACTGTGCTCTTCTTCCCTGCACCTTCAGTGGGAAATTTGCCATTTTCACCTGTTTCCCATCCCTGTTTTACATTTGGATCTTGGTTGTTTTATCAGACCTGGGGCTGAGCAGTTTTTATGCAGCTGTACAACCTGATGTGATGCTTGGTTGGAAGGAAAGAAATTATTTCAGTTATTTATATCCTATTTTTAAACCTGATTTTGTTGTCTGGAAGGGATGATTGTGGGCTCAGGTCTGGTTTTGGTCCAGGAGTAGCATAATAGAATCATAGAACAAATAAGGTTGAAAAAGACCTCTAAGATCATCAAGTCCAACCACTAACACTGCCAAGGCCACCACTAACCATGTCCCCAAGTGCCACATCCACATGGCTTTTAAATCCCTCCAGAGATGGTGACTCCCCCACTGCCCTGGGTAACCTCTTCCAGGGCTTGACAACCCTTTCATGGAAGAATTTTTTCCTAATATCCCATCAAAGGAAAAGACATCTCAGCTGGAACAAGACCTAAAATGCCCAGCTGATAATTGAATGTGTTGGCAGCTGTGGCTGCAGAGTCAGACTGTGGCTCTGGATGAGGATTGCTCTGCTTGACTGGAATGATTTGGGGGTGCAGCAAGAAGAGATTGAATCCAGACAACCATATCATGTCCCAACTGCATTTCTGTGTCCTTTAGTGATGACATTAACTTCAGGTTAGTGAGTGTCATAGCTGGAACAGACACTCCAGTAAAGTGCCTTGAAAGGGGCCAAGCATGGTGCTCAGGTTTTGATCAAAGAAGTAGATTAAAACTAGGAAGAAATCAATTTTTACAAGAGAAGACAAAAAAAAGAGAGAGTATCTCAGCCTTGGGAGAGGAAAGAGATCCCACCCCAAGCTGCCCAAGAGGTGCTGGAAGTCTGCAGGCAGGTCAGGTAATTGGAGACTCAGTTTTGTGTTTCTGTTCTCTGCTCTGTGTCTTTCCCTCTGCATTACAAAGTGAAACGAGCTGAAATTCCCCCCCAAGGTTACAGCTGTAATTACCAGTGCTGATGGGGCATTCCCATTCCAGCCTATCCTTCAGTGCAGGAGGAGATCTGGACACTGTTTCCCTCGGATGGTGCTTTTTGGGCACTGATGTCAAAGCAGAGTGAGGAGGTTTGTTGGTATAATGATGCACTGAGACACATTTAGGTGCTCTGTGTCTCAGGACTGAGCTCCCTTGGGATTTAGGGCATCCCCTCCCTGGAGCAGAGCTCTGTACACCCAATTGCACAAGTGCAACCTCTCTCCATTCTGTGGAGAAAAGAAGATTTCACCCTCACAGCAGCTAAAACTACCTCCAGGGAGAAAGACACCAGCAGCCTCTTGTCCTAGACACAATTATCTTGGGTAACCACACTTAACACAGGCTCTCTCTTCATTTCAGTTCAAACAGCACTGAGAAAAAATCTGCTTGGCTACATGGGAGGTATTTACATAGTGTTTATTTTTAGATTTAATCTAATACAGAACCAGGAACACACAAAGAAAACAACCAAGGAGAAGGGTGCAAATGTCTTTCTGAGCCAAGTCTGAACCTGCTGCACCTCTTAATAAGATTTAGCAAGATCAATATGCTGATACAATATTCTCTGGCCTTGCCTGGAATAAATATTCAGAGAGGAAAGTGGGGCACGGATGGTTGAGGCTTTTCAAGCCTTTGGATCTCTGCAGTAGAATTAGGGGAAATATCCATTCTGGGAAAAAAAAGATGGAGCTTAGTCTTCCAGTCAGTGAAAATCTGGTGTGTTTAGGAATTTCACATCCTCAGTGGGATGGTAAATTTGCAATTCCTTCTCTCTTGATGCAGCATTTGCTCTTGCTGAGGGATTACTCTAATTTTTCAGGGTGTGATACGAGTGAGCTCAGGATCAGGCACCTTTGGCTTGAATCATTGCCTGGTGTAGGCTGGGAAGGTTAAACAGCAGAAAAGGTTCTCCAAACATGTGCAGGAGGATCCCAGTGCCAAAGTGATCCTGTCACAGCCACAGCAACTGAAAGACAAATTCAACCCAGAAAGCAACACTCTTCTTGGATTCTTAGCAATGTTCTTTGTTGAGCATATACACTTGGAAAATACTTCCCAAAATATTTACTGTCAAATATTTTCAACTATGCTACAGTGCTTTAGAAAAAAAAAAACAACAAGCTAAATTTATCCTTTCATGGTTGTTTTGCAGCACAGATGACTCAGAGTTTGTGAGTACAAGCTGAGTCTGCACTGCTGAGGGTTGTGTTCTGTGGAGGCTTCGCTCTTACCTGAGCTGTGTGTT
>NW_008678847.1:23484-29242 GCF_000695815.1 Acanthisitta chloris
CTGCTGAAGAATGTTATGAACTATGGCTGAAAATGCTTTTTATTGATTCATTTGAATCCCTGGAAGTGCAAATCATCCCTGGAAACATTCAAGCCCAGGTTGGATGGGCCTTGGAGCAAACTGGACTAGTGGAAGGTGTCCAAGCCCATGGCAGGATTGGACTAGTTGACCTTTAAAGGTCCCTTCAAACCCAAACCATTCTATGATTTCATTAAAGTCATCTTGGCTGAAAATGCTTTTTATTGATTCATTTGAATCCCTGGAAGTGCAAATCATCCCTGGAAACATTCAAGCCCAGGTTGGATGGGCCTTGGAGCAAACTGGACTAGTGGAAGGTGTCCAAGCCCATGGCAGGATTGGACTAGTTGACCTTTAAAGGTCCCTTCAAACCCAAACCATTCTATGATTTCATTAAAGTCATCTTAGATACAATAAGGTAATTTGATTTTAAAACCACCACTTTGGAGTCTGGTTAAACCCAGGACTGATGGAGAGTGTTGCTGGCATTGCACATTTGTTTTTCTTGCTGGTATGTTTGGGTAGATTGTGAAAAATGGATTTTTAACCTGGAAATTAGAGGTCCCAGAAAGAGCAATGCCTGTGCCTCTCCCAGGAGCCCACTGCTGCCTCTCAAACCCCTCACTCAGTGCATCTGACCTAGTAGAAATAATTGCTCTCACAAGAGAATTCAGCAGCTCACAGAGCAGTCTGGAAGGTTTAGAACTGGAAATGCTGGGGGGGGAAAAGGCTTTAATGTGGAGATGTAATTTGACCAATAGTATTGGCAATGGAAGCATTTTGCCAAGCTAAAAGAAATAAGAGTCATAAGAACCTTCCTGGCATTTCACTGGCAGCCAAAGACAACCTCAACACTGGAGAAGATGGAAAACCAGAGCAGTGAGGGCCAAACATGAATCCTCTGTGAGTACAGTGATCTGCTTTGCTGCAAGTCAGGTGAAATGGAGTCTGGTTGAACACACAGTCTCTGTGCACTTGTTAGGGCATTATTTGCACCTCTGTGCCCATGTCCTGACAGAGGGAAGGGTTGGATTAGAGATTAGGAAGGAATTCTTGGCTGTGAGGTGTTGAGGCACTGGCACAGGTTGTCCAGAGCAGCTGTGGCTGCTCCATCCCTGGGAGTGTTCCAGGCCAGGTTGGATGGGGTTGGAGCACCCTGATGCAGTGAATGGGATCCCTGCCCATGGCATGGCAGTGGAACTAGATGGTCTTTAAGGTTCCTTCCAAACCATTCCATGATGCTCTCATGGTTTTATACCGTCACGCTGTGCAAGGCCATGACCCACACCTGATTTAGCCTCTTGGCAGCAAATCAGTGAAACTTCATTTTTTTCTGAAGTCAGAGCCCACACCTGTAAGTGATCAAACAGAGCAAACTCAATCCAGGCTCTGCTGCCCAAAACTAAGATCTGAATCTCAACCCATCTGCAGTTCCATGATGCTCTCATGGTTTTATACCGTCACGCTGTGCAAGGCCATGACCCACACCTGATTTAGCCTCTTGGCAGCAAATCAGTGAAACTTCATTTTTTTCTGAAGTCAGAGCCCACACCTGTAAGTGATCAAACAGAGCAAACTCAATCCAGGCTCTGCTGCCCAAAACTAAGATCTGAATCTCAACCCATCTGCAGTCTGTGGCTTTGGTCCCTTCATATCTCCTCTGACAAAAACTGTTTGGAAACAAAGAACAAATAAACTAGTTAAGGGAGATGTCTGGGGTCACTGCTTGAGCTGTCATACTTGGTTATCTCCAACATGTTGCTGCAACATGTATTTCTGGCCCAGCATGGCTCAGGCCAGAGGCTGGGACAAGGTGCTCTGTTCCTTCTTGTACCTAAATCCAGACTAAGTCCAGCAGAACTTAAAAACCCACAGCTAACAAAGGGACAAAGGGACATGGAAAACATCTTGAGTGGAAATCTAGGGGTTTAAAAGGACATAGCATAGAGAAATGTGTATATTGTCCACAGACTGGTCTGGCCAAGGGCTAAGCCCCAGGTCAGGGTGGTAACACCATGCAGTGCCTAATGCCCACAGAGGTCTCAGGCAGGGCCAGCCCAGAGCATATGGCTCAGGGTTGTGCCCAAAAGGTTCTTGAGTACCTCCAGTGAGAGAGAATCCACAACCTCTCTGGGCAACCTGTTCAGTGCTCAGTGGCTGCACAGAAAGAAGTCCTTCCTCACGGTCAAGTGGAACTTCCTGAGCTTTTATACCACTGTTCCTTTTCCAGTTCACCCTTTCTCATCTAGAACTGGCCTGTTCCACAGTGGGGTCAGACAAAGAACCTGATGGCTCTGCCCCCATGGTGACCCAGTGGTCCCCAGGGCAGTGGGACAGAACTCATCCTCAAGGCATCAACCAACCACAGCAAGAGCAACTCCAGGGACATGGTGGTGGAAAGCAGAGCACAAACCCATGATTTCACTGGTGCTCTCACATCATGCAACTTCTACTCATTTTAATGAATCTATTGCATTTTTTCCCCCGTTATTTTCTCCCCTTGATTAGTCCATGTCCCACCACTGCTCCTGTCTCCAGTTGCCATCTGTGAGCAATCTACATTCCCAAGGCTTATCATGAATCTGTGCCTCTCTCTTCTTGAAAACATTGCAATCAAATACTCATGGTAAGGATTTCATTCTGATCCAGGAGAGCTTCAAATGCCTCCAGGTGTGCCTGCCTGCACCAGCTGAGTGTCACCAGACCACAGCAGGCTTGGATGGAAAAGACTCTGCCACAAATCCTCTGCAAACACCCAAGAGATGCCCAATTTTTCACTGTTCTGTTTGGGTTGTTTTTCTTCACATATGGTAACAGTTTTCCATAGAAAAAAAAAAAAAAAAGGATGTCAATGGCATTTTTTTGTGGAAATCAAATAAATAATTCTCATTGGGAAGTTCTCTTTTTGGAAAGCAAACAATGCTTTCCAAACTCTTCTGTTAAAAACTGTCATTGCTGGGGTAAGCCTGAAAATATTTGGCTTTATTTCAAGTGCAATGAAAACAGTTTCTGAAACATCCAGATTTACAGTAAAACAGACATTCCAGAGCCTTCAGACAGCTTTGAACCCACAAGGTCCTTAGAAACACTTGGGACAATCCACCCCAGAGACACTGAGCAGCTGTTTTGCCATTTCAGTGGTGAAATAAGGAGGATTTTTGGACTTGTCTTTGCCCCCAAACCATGGGGTTTGCTATGTGTGTGCAAACAATTGATCCATCAAGTCCAACCCTGTGTCTACAGCAGGATCTTAGACCCCCAATGCTCCAGTGCCCCTGGGAAATGAAGACAGAGGAAATTCTCTCCTCTGCATTTAGCTTCACAGAGTCACAGGATCAGTTGGGTTGGAAGGGACCACAGTGGGTCACTGGTCCCACCTCCCTGCTCAGGCCGGGACAGCCCAGAGCACATGGCTCAGGATTGTGTCCAGAGGGTTCTGGAATATCTCCAGTGAGGGAGAATCCACAACCTCTCTGGGCAATGTGTTCAGTGCTCAGTGACTGCACAGGAAAGAAGTTCTTCATCGTGTTCAGGTGGAACCACCTGAGCATCAGTTTTTGCTGTTCCCTCTTGTTTTATTGGTTTCCACAAGTGAGAAGAGTTTGGTTCCATCCTATTGGCACCTCCTGTTCATGGACTTGAATCCATTAATGAAGTTCCTCTCAGTGTCTCTTCTCAAGGCTCAACAGCCCCAACTCCTTCAGCCTTTGCTCATCCCTGAGGTGCTCCAGTCCCTTCAGCATCTTCCTTGCTCTCCCATGGACCTGCTCAAGGAATTTCATGTCCATATGGACCTGCTTGAGGAATTTCATGTCCATCTGGCACTGAGGATCCAGAACTGGACACAGCACTCTGGACCTGTTCATGTACTTGAATGTATTGAAGTGTTTGATGTGTTTTAGTGCAGAGTCATTTCACAGTGAGATTTCAATCTACACAACAGGACATGGGACAACATCTAAGCAAGAGCTCACTCAAAGAGCTCTCAATGTTTACCTGGCTGTGGTAGATACCACCAGCTTCTGTGCCTCCTGCTTGAGAAATCCCCCAAAACAGAGACAAAGGGACCCACTGCTGCCTGTGCCACACATCCATATGTGCCACATGCCGCTCACGTTATCCTAATTAACTTAATTTGACAAACCACAACGAGCAACAGGCTCAGTTGTCTCAGAGCCTGTTCTCTCTGCACGGTGACTACTCCCCAAACCATCAACATGACAGGAGAACTGTGTCTAATTAACACTTCCTTAATACCTCAACAAATAACAAACCTGCTGTTGGGAAAAAATAGTTTCACACTTCCTTATCAAATTAGGGCGAAATCACTCCTAATGAGCTAAAATCAATTAGTGCGACACCAAAATGGATGTATTTATGCTGTCAGCAAGAGCTATTTGCATAACAGTTTGCAAGGGCAGGGAAGATGCTGTAGCTTCTATGTGCTGTTAATGAGCTGCTGCGAGAAGGTGCTACCAGAGAGGAAATTGGTTTGTCCAAACTCCTTACAGCACCAGCTGGTACCCAGGGACAGAAGCATCACAGGGGATCCTGAAGGGGTTTGTAGTCCATAAAATACCCCCAAATTCCAGGAAAATGGGGTCCCAGGGATGCACCTCTCTGCAAGCACAGGAGGAATGGGAATGTTTGCAGCCAGTGACTGACTGGGATGAGCTTTTTCTGGCACTACCAGGACCTTCCCCACATGCCACGATGCTGATGAGGGACCTGGTTCTTCCCTCATTTACCCAGAGAGCAAAATGCCTCTCCAGGGAAAAATAAGCATCTGGAAATGGTCCATAACAAGGCAAAAATGCCTTTACGTAAATCCTCCTTAGTTTTCTCTTGTTGTTAAAACCTTTAATGGAATTAGAGGACTGGTTCATGAACAAATGGAACAGCGATAGACTTTGATTGATTTTAATCATATTTACTGGTTTTAGAGCAATCTCATTGTAGCTCTGGTGTATACAAATGTATTCTTGACCCTGGAGTTAATTGCTTCAAAGCTGTGCTTGTGACTAATGTCTATGTGCACATGTGTCTCTGCCTCTCCCTGCCTCAGAGCCACTACAGTCATGGAATTAGAGAGTCACAGAATGGAAGAGACCTTAAAGATCATACAATTCCACCCTCCTGCCATGGGCAGGAACATCTCCCACCAGCCCAGGCTGCTCCAACCCCATCCAACCTGGCCTGGAACACTCCCAGGGATGGAGCAGCCACAGCTGCTCTGGGCAACCTGTGCCAGTGTCTCAGCACCTCCCAGGGAGGAATTTTCTGGAGGAAAATTGAGGGGAAGCCACATGAGGAGTGGCTGAGGCACTTGGTCTGTTCAGCCTGGAGAAGACTGAGGGGAGACCTCATTGCTGGATACAACTTCCTCAGGGAAGGACATGGATGGGCAGCACTGACCTCTGCTCTCTGGGAACAGTGACAGGAGCTGAGAGAATGGTCTGAAGTTGTGTCTGGGGAGGGTTAGGCTGGAGATTAGCAAATGATTCTTCTCCCAGAGGTATTTGTGCACTGGAGCAAGTTTAGTTTGGATATCAGGACAAGGTTCTTCCCCCAGAGGTGTTTGGGCACTGAACAGCTCCCAGGGCAGTGTCACAGCCCCAAGGCTGGCAGAGCTCAGGGAGTGTTTGCCCAATGCTCTCAGACACAGGGTGTGATTCTCAGGGATGTTCTGTGCAGGGCCAGGAGTTGGACTGGATGATCCTCAAGAGTCCCTTCCCACTCT
>NW_008678847.1:29315-32886 GCF_000695815.1 Acanthisitta chloris
TTACCCCACTGCGGGCCCCACGAGAGTGGCTGCAGCCACAGAGTCTGCCCAGGATCACTGAGCCCCAGGCATTCCCAGCGTGCTGAGCCTGCAGCCTCTCCACTTAACATAGCTTCATGCATTCCCCAGCAACATACATCACCCCACACTGCCCCAGCAGCAATTCCAGCTGCCCTGGGGGAGCCTCAGCACCACCACTGGCAAATCCTCTCCACATGCACAGAGCACATCAGTTATGCAGGAGGCACACAGGTAATGGGCAGCACGGGCTGGGGCCCTGGCTCTCATCCAGGGAATCAAAAATCCATGATATTTTAGCTTTCTGCTCCAGATACAGCTCTGCTGGGGTCTAAGGCAGTGAGCAGCAATCTGCTTCTTATCTCTGCTTTTTATCTGGCAGCCACAGGGAAAGCATTTACTAATGCAGCCAAGCACTCAGAGAAGTTTTTAACAGACTTCCTCGGTTTGTGGAGGAAACAAAGATGTTGATAGTGATTGTTATCAGTAGGAATTTTTTGGACAAAGAGGATTTGTACCTGTGGTTGGGGTTTCATGGGCAGAGACACACATGTGGTACCAGTTCAGGATGGGGTAGGTGGACATCCTGGTCCATGACACATCTGGGGACACTTGGGCAAGTGTAGAAAATTCCCTATATCTTCACAAGTTACAGGCTGTCCGGGGAGGCTGTGGATGCCCCAGGGAGGCTGTGGATGCTCCAAGGAAGTTGTGGTTGTCCCAGGGAGGCTGTGGATGCCCCAAGGAAGTTTTGGAAGCCCCAAGGAGGCTGGGGGTCAGGTTGGATGAGCCTTGAGCAACCTGCTCTGGTGGGAGGTGTCCCTGCCCAGGGCAGGGGTTGGGGCTGGGTGATGTCTAACATCCTTTCCAACCCCTGAACATTCTATGATTCAATGAATTTCCATAAGGAAAAGGAGGCAGTACTTGCAGAGGGCCTGGAAGAAAGATGGGGCCAAACTTTTCAGCAGAGTCTGTCATGACATGACAAGGAGGAACATTTTTAAATGGAAAAATTTAGGTGGATTTAGAGCAGATATAAGGAAGAAGATTTTTCTGTGAGGGTGCCGAGGCACTGGGATGGATTTCCCAGAGCAGCTGTGGCTGCTCCATCCCTGGGAGTGTTCCAGGCCAAGTTGGATGGGGCTTGGAGAACCCTGGGCTGGTGGGAGGTGTCCCTGCCCATGGTAGGGGGTGGAATGGGATGAGCTTTAAAAGTCCCTTCTACAGAAACATTACATTAAGGTTGGAAAAGACCTCCAAGACCACTGAGTCCAACCTGTGACCCATCATCACCTTGTAAACTACATTGCCACTAAGTGCCACATCCAGTTGTTCCTTTAACACCTCCAGGAGTGGTGACTCCATCACCTCCCTGGGCAGTTCCAATGCTTAACAACCATTTCCAACTCAAACTATTCTCTGATTTATGAGTATTTATCCAAGAAAACAAAAATCACTCGCATCTTCCTGTCAAATTTTATGCAAAGTGAGGAGAATTAGATAGAAACATCTTTCCTCTCACATCACTCCACAGTCTGCTGAAAGCTGTTTTCTCTCTGAAAATAAATGTTCTCATATTATGTCTGGGCCTAATGTATAATTTTTACATTATGCCTGGGATCTTTGAGAGATCATCTGAAATAAGGTTGCAACATAATCTCCTGGAAAGGATGGGAGTCTGCAAGGTCAGTGCCTAAATGAGATGAGAGCATCTAAGCACCTAATGAAGCAAGCAAATATTAGTGAGAAGGAGGAAGAAATATATTCCTGAGGGACTGAAACCACAAGGATTCTCAGCCTCATGGGGGTCTACATAAGCAGAGAGGAAATGTGGGTACAAGAGGGACCACAGCAGCTTGGAAAACCCTTTCAGCCACTTCTCAGCATCTTTTTAGACACCTTCAAAATCATTTCCATTTATAGATGGAAAAATTGGCAAGGGGCAACTCCTTGGCTTGTGCAAAGGAGCTCCCAGGGCAGGACAAATAGCTGGAATAAATAGCTGGATAACCAGCTGGAAAAGACAGAGCTGCTGGAGCCAATATGGCATTAATGGCACGGAGCAGCTCTCATGGCAGAGACATTCCCTGCCACAGTAATTAACTCAGGACAAGCAGGTTGTGTTCCTGGAGGTGCAGTCCTCCTTCACAGGAGGAATTTATGAGGACACATTTATGTATATCATGTGTAATTTCTCACCCATCTTTGCCTGAGGGGAGAATACCAACCTGGTTTGCAAGGAGGTGCTACACAGACACCAGGCAGAGGGCAGTGAGTAACAGATTTCCTGGTTTACATTTTCAGTCTTTAAATAGTTCTACAAGGCAGAGAAAACACCCTTGAAAAACAAATTCTCCCAATACTTCACTCCCTAGCAGTGTTCATTCCAGGTTGGATGAGCCTTGAGCAACCTGCTCTGGTGGGAGGTGTCCCTGCCCAGGGCAGGGGTTGGGGCTGGATCATCTCTAAGCTCCATCCCAACCCCTAAAATTCTATGATGTGCTGAGCCACCAAATCCTCACCTGTGTGAGGATACAGAAGTACTGCTAGGAGATGTTTGGCAGCTGCTGCTGCTCAAAGGTGGTTTGATAAACCTCACAGATGTTTTGCTGGATGTTTAGCTGGCCCTGAGCAACGATGTGCTGGAGCACACACACACACACTGGGTGGGTTCATCCTGGCACTTGGCAGGAGTTTTATGCTCTCGTGTGCATCCTTTCCTCAAGGGATGCTCCAGGAGTAATCCTGGACATGTTACATCAGGCTTAGAGCACCTTCTAGTGCCTAAAGGGGCTCCAAGAGAGCTGCAGAGAGACTTGGGACAAGGCATGGAGGAACAGAACAAGGGATAATAGCTTCAAAATGACAGAGGGAAGGGATGGATGGGAGGAAGGGATTCCTGGCTGTGAGGATGCTGTGGAACAGGCACAAGTCACTCAAAGCAGCTGTGACTGCTCCATCCCTGGGAGTGTTCCAGGTCAGGTTGGATGGGGCTTGGAGCACCCTGGGCTGGTGGGAGGTGTCCCTGCCTGTGTTAGGAGAGTGGAATGACATGAATTTTAAGGTCCCTTCCAATCCAAACCAATCTGGGATTCTATGATTCTATTCCACACATTTAATTCCATATTTGTTGTCTCACCTTCCAGTCATTCTTATGGTTTTACAACAAACCTGAATCCCTGGCAAAAGTCACATTTGAACCTCAGATTTGAGTCAGCCTGTGATGTCCAACAGCTGCTGTGGCTGCAGTAGGAGGAAACCATGGACTCACAAAGTGCCCAGAAATTAGTATGATGTGACTAGTGTCAGCCCTTCAGGGCAGGAGGAGCGAAAACAATCACTACTGCAACTCCACACCCCAATTATTTCAGTTATAGGGGGGAAAACTGCTTTCCTTGCCACCTCAGAAGGAAAAATGAGGCAGCACAGCCATGGATAAAAGCAGGAAGACATGGAGAGGCTGAGTCAGGAGCTAAATTACAGTAACTTGTGCCTATGTTTAATATTACCCAGTACAAACTTGCCATCAGAGAGCTGCTGCCTTATCAAACAT
>NW_008678847.1:32933-33785 GCF_000695815.1 Acanthisitta chloris
GTGGTTTTCCGACCTTTTGGGAAACAACAGCAACAAAGCTCCTTTAAGCCATCGCCATCCTGCATCACGTTGAAATGTCATGGAAGACCACAAGACAAATGTATCTTTTGTGCAATTTAAATGGCAATCAGGGAGCTATTTTTTCTGATTAATCTAGGGAAAGTTGGCGGCCACAGCAGGGGATTGATGAGGCTAATCCCTCAATGTCCTTGAGAGGGGTGTGCTTGATTGCTCCAAGCCAGTGGAAGTGCATAATGAGGAGGAAAGAAGGTGATCAGGACCAGGCTACAACGTCCTTTCTTCTCCAGTCATTTGGATGTTTGCACCTCAGCTGATGCCATGTGAGAGATCTGGGTGGGCTCTCAAGAGGGTATTGCTAATGAACTTAGGAGTAGGAGAGGATATCAATGTTTGTGGGAGATCAGATACAGCCCAGAGGTGAAATTTAGGATGTCGTGTGTCTTTGGCTCTGTGTATGAGCACAGAGAACCTGAAAACATGAATTTCAGGGTGCCCAGGGAGGCTGTGGCTGCCCCAACCCTGGCAGTGTTCACAGCCAGGTTGGATGAGCCTTGAGCAACCTGCTCTGGTGGGAGGTGTCCCTGCCCAGGGCAGGGGTTGGGGCTGGATGATCTGTAAGGTCCATTCCATCCCCTAAAACTCTATGATTCTGTGATCTCACAGATGAACTTATCAATTTGTACACATTGCCCTTTGCCCTGTCCCTGCAGTTCCTAACACAGAGTCCCTCTCTGGCTCCTTGTAGCCCCTTCAGATAGTGAAAAGTTGCTCTGAGGTCTCCACACAACCTTCTCTTCTCCAGGCTGAACAGCCCCAACTCCCTCAGCCTGT
>NW_008678847.1:33865-34214 GCF_000695815.1 Acanthisitta chloris
CCCCCAACTCCCTCAGCCTGTCCTCACAGGGAGATGCTCCAGTGCTCTTAGCAACTTTGTGGCCTCCTCTGGACTTGCTCTGAGAGGGGTTAAACACTTAGCTTTGAGAAGCTAACTCTCAGCCTTGAGAATAGGCTCAGGGGTGACATCCTGGCTCTCTCCAACTCTGCCAGGGTTGGAGAGAAGTGTGGGATGTGTGTCCTGCCAGGGCTGCAGGGAGAGGACTAGAGGGAATGGCCTTGAGCTGAGCCAGGAGAGTCAGATTGGATGTGAGAAGAAATGTTTTCCTTGTCAGGGTGTTCAGCATATTGCCCAGGGAGGTGGTGGAGTCACCATCCCTGGAGGTGTT
>NW_008678847.1:34235-36425 GCF_000695815.1 Acanthisitta chloris
TAGGGTTTAGGGGCTCCAGCAGTGACAGGTTAATGGTTGGACTCAATGATCTTAGAGGTCTCCTCCAATCTTGATGATTCTGTGATTCCAACTTGCATTTTTTCCCCATGCTTTGAAGCCAGGCCCATCTCTGCCTGGTTTCCCGTGCTCCCAGAGGCAGCAGCAGCAAGCTGTGGGTGTTTAGCTGTGGCAGGAGGCAGGATGGAGGCTGCACTCGCCCACTGCCTCCCTGCTGAGAAATGAGAAATTTCATGCCTTATTGAGCACTGCAAATAGTCACAGCAGATAAGACACAGCCTCAAATTATTTAATTTCTTTTTTTTTTCAGTTGTTACACATTGAGAAATCCCCATTGTGCCACAGCCTGCAAAGCCATAGGTGCTTTGCTGCTTCCGAAATGCAGCTGGCTCAGGGCTCTGAGCTAAGTTAAATATGCCCACAGAGAGGATTGCAGCCCAGCCCTGCACCTTCTGGAGCTCTCCACACCTCCTGAAAGCCACAGACCTCTTTGCACTGGCAGCAATCCAAGAGCCCCATGTGGGATAACTGACCATACACAGTTAGCAGCAGTTGTACCACTAATGGTGGCACCTTCCAAGGAGAGCAGCTGGCAGAGGTCTCTTCCCGTTTAGCATTTCCTTTTGGAAGCTGTTCCTGCCTGCTGGGGGATTCTCCAGGTGCAATGCAGGGGTTGGAGTCAGGCTTTCCTGAAGGCAGCATTTAGTGTTAGCAAAATGTAGGATGGGCACATCCATATTATGTCCCAGAGGGTGGAGAGAAGGAATCATCACTCAAATAGGGACCTTGACAGGCTGGAGAGGTGGAACAATGCAAACCTCATCAGGTTCAACTAAATGAAGTGCAAGGTCCTACATCTGGGCCATGGTAATCCCAGGCACAGCTCCAGGTTGGGTGGGGAAGGAATTGAGAGCAGCAGTGAGGAGAGAGACTTGGGGGTGATGGTGGGTTAGAAACTCCCCATGAGCTGCAGTGTGAGCTCAGCCCAGAAACCAGCCCAGGCCTGGGCTGCATCCACAGCAGTGTGGGCAGCAGGGCAAGGGAGGGGATTCTGCCCCTCTGCTCTGCTCTGTGAGACCCACCTGGAACAGTGCACACAGCTCTGGTGTCCTCAGCATCAGAAGGACATGGAACTGTTGGAGCAAGTCCAGAGGAGGCCACAAAGTTGCTAAGAGCACTGGAGCATCTCCCTGTGAGGACAGGCTGAGGGAGTTGGGGCTGTTCAGCCTGGAGAAGAGAAGGTTGTGTGGAGACCTCAGAGCACCTTCCAGGACCTGAAGGGGCTCCAGGGAAGCTGCAGAGGGATCTGTGTTAGGAGCTGCAGGGACAGCACAAAGGGCAATGTGCACAAATTGAAGGAGGAGAAATTTAGGTTAGATATCAGGAAGTTTTCCTTGTGATGGTGGTGAGACACTGGCACAGGTTGCTCAGGGAGGCTGTGGCCCTGGCAGCACAGGGAAGGGTGGGAAGCAATTCCAAGTGTCCTAATCAGTACCAGTGACCCCAATACACATTGCAGAGCTCAGCTGCCTTTTCAAGAGAATCTTTCAGTGAAACACCCAACCCGACTCAGCTTTCCAGCCACCAGGTTATGGGAATGCTATGGGGCATCAATCACATCCTTCCCTGCAGCCCTTAGTGCCACTGATTTCACAGCATGTTGGGTCATCAATGGCTACAGCCAAGGAAGAGGAGGTGCATCCATGTCCCACAGGTGCTGGGGAAGCCCTGGGGTGGCACCCAGCCCAGGATGGGGCATGCATCCAGCACCCGTTTGCACAGGCAGGCTGCAGAGGATCACTCACCATCTGCTCATTTGCTGTCATAGAGCAATTCAAAGGGACCTACAAATTTGTAATGACCTGAATATTCCAGCGCTGGCACATTTGTAATTAGTAGGGGCTAATTTGCTTTCAGATCTTTTTCTCTCCTGCAAAGCTCGGGCTGCTTTGCAAGACAAATGATCAGTTTGCTGAAATACCTTTCCTCCCCTTGGATCGCAAACCAAGCAGCCCTAGGGCTCAGCCCGCAGCAGACGGCAACCCTGCCACCTTAAGATGGCTTTGGAAAACTGCAGGCTTCCTCTGGCAAATCCAGCCCGGAAAACCCGGCGGGGACTCCTCTATCCTCCACCCTCCATCTTCTACCCTTCATCCTCACCCTCCATTCTCC
>NW_008678848.1:0-5683 GCF_000695815.1 Acanthisitta chloris
TAGGCTCGGCCCCGCGTGCTCCCTACACAGCACGGAGCGTCTCCCGGTCCTGCTGGCCCCGAGGGAAAGGCTCATGTGGCAGAGACACTCTCAACGGCGGGGGGCGGAAGACGTGGCAACCTGTGCTACAGTGGAAACGACTTTCAAACGGCACAAGTGTGTCTCGGTGCCCCAAGCCCACACCCCGCGGCAGCACCGGGGCACCCGACCTGGTCAGTCTCCGTCTGGAGCCACACAAGTTAACCTTCAGGAACGAAGCAGTCAGAGCCCATGCTGCTTAAAACATCCCTTCTCGTAGAACCGTAGGGCCATTTAGGCTGGAAAAGACCTCTAAGATCAAGTCCAACCGTATGCCTAACACTGCCAAGTCTCTAAGTGCCACATCTACATGTAATTGTTTGATTTCTAGTTTCTACCCAAATACTTTTGAGCTTTCCTCTACCTACAGAAGGCTTCAGCGATACTCCTTACAGTGGAAAACCTTTTGGCATGATAGCTGTGATTCCCAGGGGAAATCTAGCTTAAACTTAATGCTGTTTGACTGTAAGTCAGCATGTAGCATAAGCCTGTTTGGTTTTCAGCCACTCGTCCACACATGAAGCATATATCTCTCCCAAACATTGTGCAAAAAATCCAATGTACTTGTTTTACCTACACTATTCTCTTTCCTCTGGTTCAGTGAGAGCCATTCTGACTTGATCAGTATCACTGCTGAGGGGACAAGTGGGATTCTCACCTGCAAGTTCCCTGAGGTGTCAGGGACTCCAGCAGACACAAACCTAGAGCGTAAGCGATACTTACAATCAGATTACAGATACAGATCACTTTCTCATGGGGCAACAGTGTTACATAGCTGAAACACACAGTGCAACACAGGCAAAACTGAAACACTATCAGCAGAAGTTCAGGGAAGGCTTTTTCCAGCCTTCCAGGGGCAAGAACTGTGTTCAGGAAAGCTCCTAGCAATCCATCCAGACATTTTGCAGAGGGCAATTTGCAGCAAAGCTTTTGATTTAACAATTCTGAATACCAAGCAGCACATTTCTGTTTGGTCTATGTTGCTACCATTAAGCAAATAGGGTTGCAGCTCACAACAGGAAAACATGGAAGTGAAACAAATGCTGCTTGAAGGCAGACTGGCATTATTTGCTAATTCACATTGTGCTCATATTATCAACTAAGCATTGATGTGATCTGAGTAAGAACAAGATAAAAGGCAATGAAAGCGCAACCAAGTTCCGTTTCCTAGGACACAGCCTAATCTTATAACACAAAGTTCTGGTACACACTACCTTCTTGCAGGAGTTAAACGATGACATTTTGGTCTTCTTTAGAAATTGAGGTCTTATTTTAGATCACTCCATGAATTTCCATATAGGTGTAGCAAAGGAACAACCTTTGTTTTTCCTTCTTTCACTAAATCTGAACACTGATACACAGTGTTTTACACACATGCCCTGCTGTTACAAATAATGGTTTAGCTTTTGAAATCAAAAGATATTAGCTTGGGCAATGCCAATCAACACAGAGTCAAGTGGAAGTTAGTGGTTTCCCATGACTGTCACTCCTTTCCTTTGGCAGGATTTAGTGCAATGAGTGAAACAGCCTCCAGAAAGTTCAAACACCTCATCATTGAAGCATAACTACAACTTTCCCAAGTTATGGCTGAATCAGATCTCTGACCAACTGTCACACAAAATGTTCAGGGAAGTCACAATCCTCCCCCTGAAAAAGTCCCATTATGTCAGAAAGTAACACAAGGGCAGCTGGGGTAAGAGCAGAGGTCAGTTCTAGCCAGTGCTTTGCCTCTGCAGTGCCCAGGACCAGATGCTTGGGAAAACATAAAAGCGACTCTGTGGCTGTGTATCCTCCCAGCTTCCTGCAGCCTGAAGCTCAGCAGCTTCCTGAGCCAGAAGTTTCATCTTGATAGTGTTCTCTTCCATGAATTTTGCTTCTTGCTTTTTGAACTCATCTCAGCTTCTGACATTAAAGAGCATCCTGTGCCACTGAGTGTTACAGTGCATTATGCACTTGGTGAAATGTCCTTTTGAAACCTGTTATGAGATTCATTATGAAATGGCAGTTCACAGCATCTCCAAGAGACAGAACTGGAACTATTTGGTGCGTGTGACTGAGAAATGTCACGCTGCAGACGCCTACAGTGAGTGCAGGCACACAAAACACATCTTGTTTTTTCTCACATGAGTATTAGCAGAGGTATAAAGAGAAGAAATGGCTGTATTGAAGAACACTCTTCCTCCTAAATGGTTAAATAGTCTAGAAATGTTCACACTGTGAACTGCAGTCTAACTCTGAATCACTCATTCCCACGATTATTATTTCTGAAGGAATTTTGTTTTATTCTTCCCTTGGAAGTTCCAATGCCTGTTATAAAAGTTCCTGATACATGTAGGTTTACATTACCAAAAATACAATTAGAGTCCTTCCTTGAATTCAAATCTTAACTTTGTGTGGAGTCACATCTTAGCAAGTTAGAAATACCTCATCCATTCAGTGAAACACGTGTCTTTTGTTCTGCTGCTTACCAGGGAAAATGGTGTGATACTGATTATAATAAAATGAATACAACTATAGAACTGAAAACTAAGTTGAGTTTTCATAGTCAAAACAGCTTATTATTCTTTTAATTTATACTTTTAAAAAAGAATAAGATACACTGCTTAAGAAAAAAAACCCTGTCTTTTTTCTGTTGTGAGATCCCTTTTAAACTTGATTTTCTTTCTGTTCAGTCTGTTCCTCACATAGCTGAATGTTTGGAATTTGAGCCTAAAATTCTGTGTGATTGCTGTGCTGACTGCACTATAAAAGCAATCCATGGAGATATTTGCCCACTACTGAAGGACACTGAGCATCTTGAATTCTCCCAATCTTCCTGCAGATAAAATTACTCAAGTCCTGATTAAACACCTTAATCTTAACCACAAGCATAAGATTTCAGTTTGTGTTTGGTTCAGAAAATTTGTGGATGCTTTGCCAAACTACAGTACATGGCTCCAGGTCCAAACCTTCTAGAAATAAATATGCAAGAGCTGCACACTGTGGGTGACATCCTCTTTTAAAGGATTATCAGAGACAAAAAACATACTTTGAACATAGCTAGTGTGAATGTCAGGTACTGTCATTTACATATTCCCTGGGTTAATCGTCAGGATTTGATTGTGACAGAAATTTCAGTGCAAACTATTCTCCATTAGTATTTGGTAAACTGTTGATTTGTTCTTATGTGTAAGGCTTTATTGATGGAAACACAAACAGGGAGAGCCATTCTAACATCTCAGATTTTGTGTGGTTTTGCAGATGTGCTGCATCAGGAACTGGAAATGTCAGGGCCACAGAAAACTGGTCTCACTGCTGAGCCCTCCTGAAGGCTGCAGCACAGAGCTGGAGCTCTGGCAGGGTATGAACAGGAAGCCATTATCTGTGGATGCACCAGGATTTATTGACACAAGTTACTTTACAAGTTGTTTAGTAATCCATAAGAAAATCTGCAGCAGATAAGTATTTTTTCTTGGTGCAAAAAAATCCTAAGCCTCATTTTTAGTGACACACTACAGAAACATAAGATTGTGTTTGAATTAGGGCAATCTCAGAGGAATAGAAGTGTTTCTTTTACATTTGCAAGCACATACAAGCCCTCCTTATGCTACTTATGGCAATAAGAAGAACCTACAAATATTCTCCAGTACAAGGGACATTTTACATCTTTTCACCAGTAACAGCCAACCTTTCCTCTTAAGGGAAAGCACCTTCACTTTTAAGAAGGACACCAGAATTGCCAAAACAGATGCATACTATTCCCGAAACCAGGGCTTGTCCCAGACGTGTCCTGTTAAGAACAGGGACAACACTGCTGAAAATTAATCACTCTCACAATCATAGGAGGTATCCCAAACCTCTCATGTTTTCTCAGGAATGCAAATTTCCTAGGACACTAGATAAATGTAGGATGTTTCCCATCACTAACCCGGAACAGCTCTCAGTAACTTCATGGTCATGCCTTTATTAATGACTTTCAACATCTGCAATGTATATTTAAAACAAAGGCATTTGTCCTTGCTGACGCTGTTCTTTACGAACTGACATCTGATGTGATTTCCCAGGAATTACATGGGAAAGAGATCTACCAAGATCCTGGTACACCACAATCTGTGGAAGGAGGCTAAGTCTTGGAAAGGACAAAATTAAACTGCAGTTCTCGTGAAGGAAGCATGACGCAGAATGAACCCTTAGGCATGAAACAATGTATATTTCTTACAGCTTCCCCTCTTCCCTGCCTAGCCAAGCTTCAATACATTCTCAAAATCTGTCCATAGCATTAAAGGGAAGTGTTAGAGGTGGCATGGCCTAAGCATATATTCAGTGCTATCCTAGTGGATAATCAAACTCTTTATATGCTCATCTACAGATGTGACACACTAAGCCTTGGGAAAGGGCTGTCATTCACCGTATTAACTGCCCTGGAACACCTTTAACACAGGGTTGTGGCTGTCCAGTGTTCTCTGGGAAGACAAAACAAGGTGCTGAAGAGTTGGGTGCACAGCAGCTCACCAGTGCAGCCCAGCTGGTCCTGACAGTAGTGACTGTAAGTGTTGCCATCATTGGTAGCTTTAAAAAGGCACAGAGACATGAAGATCAATTCCAACACTAGGAAGTTTCAAATGCTGTTCAAGAAGTTTGTGTGTAGGAGAGTTCAAGCAGGGAGATGTGGAACTTAGTTGTAATGGTGGTTTAGCACAATTAATTTCCTTGTTACGTGAGGAAAGTGCTTGTAACCTGCTTGTAACCTGCCTCGGCAATTCTCACCACGCCCAGCCAGACCCCCTGCTGCTGGCTGCCTCTGAGCAGAGGGTGTATGTTAAGTGCAGAGGCTGAAACAGGGCTAGGCAACTGTGTTTGGAAAGGGACGTACAGCAACAAATGTAGGCCGTCTAGAAGCAGATTTATAACTGTTGTTATTATCTGTTATTTTACTGTTTTTCAAACTACATGTGTCTGTTTCCTTCCTTTCTTTTACCTGAGTCCTGCTGCTGGCTGCCTCTGAGCAGAGGGTGTATGTTAAGTGCAGAGGCTGAAACAGGGCTAGGCAACTGTGTTTGGAAAGGGACGTACAGCAACAAATGTAGGCCGTCTAGAAGCAGATTTATAACTGTTGTTATTATCTGTTATTTTACTGTTTTTCAAACTACATGTGTCTGTTTCCTTCCTTTCTTTTACCTGAGTCTTGTCACGTCACCAGCAGTGTGGGTGTCTGTTTCTCAGTACTGAGGGGCAGTAGCAATACTTTGTACTAAAAAAAAGTGTTGGATTCTGCGTCATTATCACCAGTCACTGAGCACTACTGGTTCCTCTTGCAAAATTCTGGTCTGGCTGTTAAATCATTGTTTCTCTTTGTTCAAAAGGTGGTTCAGGAGAGGAAATGAGACTTTCATGTTAACCACTTCTGCTTTTTCCCAGAATGAATGATCTTGAGATAAATCCCGTGGTGAAATTGTGCACATTCATTTTGTAACAACCTGCTCATTTGACAAGGACTCATTCCTGTGTGCCAGTCTTCTGATGTGCCACATTGGTCTGAAGACACATTGCTACTGCTGACATGTAAGAACTTCCTGAAGCCCTATCTTACTGTGGAATGTGTACTCCAGCTCCAGCTAAAACTCTT
>NW_008678848.1:5704-9188 GCF_000695815.1 Acanthisitta chloris
AGGCAGGAGTAATCTTCACTGAGAAATCTCAAGCTTTCTAAATAAAGAACAGCCCTTGCCTAACCCCACTGTATTTGTAAATCTTGCCTTTATTTCAGCACTAATTAGAATACAAAATGTGGCACAAAATCTATCTCTAATAGGATTCCTAATTCTTCACCTTTGCTTATGTCTGATCCAAAAGTTATGGTAAGCTGTCTCGAGATCAGTGAGCTTTTAATTAATCTTTTGACTCATACTCTGTCTTAGTCACACAAACAATACTAGGTTTGTGCAAAAGATTGATGACAAATGTCATTTTCCTCTTTGTCTTCCAGGTGCTTAATATTTTAGGGATGAGAAAGGGCACAAGCACTTAGGTAAGGAACACTCCACAAGTTATAAACCAAGTGTGCTCTGCAGACTACATTTCAGGTCCCCAAAGCCAGCTATCCAGACACTGCTGGAGGGATGCTCTGGTGCTGAGTAAGACTGGAGGGCTGTGCACAGCAGTTCTGTGCCATGAGACAGGCTTCATACACCAGGACAAGCAATACTGGTCAGAGCCTGGACCTCCCTTAGCAGTCTTCCCAGTAACTCTGCATCTGGTATTTGTCCTGATTATGTCAGGAAAAGAGCAAAAACACAATCACCTCTAATCCCAAAGCCCCTCTTCCTATAGTCTGGCTCCTGTACAATTGTTCTCGGCTTGAATACCACTTCCTCCCATTTTCACAGGCTGTAAAGCCCCTCTATGCATCCCCCCAGAATAATTCAATTAATACATAGCTGGAGCAGAAATAGGTATAATGACATTAGTGGCCATTTGTTAAAGAGCTACTTTGCTGCAAGAACATTGTGCCTTTGAGTTTAAAGGAACCCAGACTTTTCCAGCAAGGATTTCACTTAAAAGTAGCAATTTCTTTACTTAGCATCCCATGTAAAATGTCATGTTGATTTGTGTTTCCTTCGAAGAAACGAAACACAGAACCTTTTCATTTCTGGGAATTTAATTTCCAGCGTTGTGACATTAACACCATCAGAAACCACAAAGTACTGAAGTTGAAGTGATCCTCAGAGCCCCCAGCAGCTGCGTCAGACAAGTCACCAGTACATCAAGCAGAGCAGAGCAGTGAGCACCTTGCACTGATGGGCTCATTAAGGGTAGTCTGTGCAAAACACTTTTAGGACCAGGGAATAGAGTAATTAAAAATGGAGGCTGTTGCCAGTAACTAGGATGAAAGCTAATATCTGGGGTGAGGAAAAGAAACAAACAGACAAAGGTGAAATACCAGGAATGGAAATGCCTCTAAGCAGAAAGGTTCGTTTGCCCTGTGATTTTTAAGCGTGTATTTCCCCAGAGAAATAATTGCCTCGGATTAAGTGATTTGTAGGAATCAGTTGCTGGGTTACAGGTAGCAAGGGAAGGTGGGGTGAGGGCTGCAGAGGTAAAACAAGTTATACACTGGTTTCCCTTCTCAGCCCAAAGACCCAGGCAGCTGCAGAGGCCCCGTGAGTGCCTCCAGCCGGCACAGGAGCACACACCGGCCATCTATCGGAGGAAACTTGAGTTCCGTGCTGCCGGGCAAGTGGCAAGGGTGGGGCTTTCCTGTGCTTATGGGCTAAGATAACTGGCATTTCTCTCCCCCCCGTTCTTAATTGTTCTTCTGTGCTGTTTTCTATATAATCATTATTATCATCATAAATACAGATGTTATTTGGTTTCAGTCTGTGTTCTGGGTTTCTTCCTGTTCGCCTCTGAGACATCTCTGTCTCTGTGGCTGGTTCTTATGCACATTCTCCTCTCCCTGACACCAGGGACTCTTCTGAGTGATTGTAAGCAGCCTCAGTTTGACAGATTGCACGGCCCCAGTCACACATTCCTCCTGGACTTGCACACTGGAATTTGCAGTTTTGAATAATTGAAGTAAACTGTATGGATTTCATATACAGCTGGAAGAGGAGATAAATCCTCTGAATTCCGTTTACCAGGCACTCTTTGTTAGGAAGACATTTTCCATGCTAGAAATGTTTACAGTTCCTCCAGTAGAGATAATCAATGGAAGACCAGTCATCATGTGTCAGCGTGCCAACACCAAGACAGTCCACAAGCTGCTGATGTTCTTCTTTTTTGGGTATTTTGTGGTTACAGTTCGCCTTCTGCTTGGAAAAACAAAAGAAGTGAAAGGACACATCCAGTGTGCTGTGACCTTGTTGTCATCATCCTGTTACCAGCACTGGGGTCCTCTGCAGAAGAGTCAGGATGTAAGCAGGGCATTGCTCAGGGTTAACCCAGCAGTCACATCCTCAGCTGTCTATCCATGTGATTCCTTTAACCTACACTTAGCCTTTCTTCTGCTGCTTCTGCTTCACACATGGACTTTTCCATTCATGCTGCATTCATGTCAGTCTTAATATTTCCATCACATACCTCTACATGCCACAATACTTGTTGTAAATTACTGTACAACAGTGAAGAGCACTTACATAGGGGCAGGAAATGTTATTGCAACTCTGCAATCCCCCCTACTCTAGAAGGATACTTTGAGCTAACTGAAAATTAATCCAGCCAAACCAATTCAAATGTCAGCATAAACATAACTTTGAATTTTGTCTAAAAAGTTTAAGGTTATTTAAAATAACCCAAAATAATCCCAGTTGAAATCAAACCAAGCATTTCTCAGGGCACTCAGTGGAAAGCCACTGGGGCCCAGCTCCTTGTGAGCGCTGTGAGGCAGCTGGTGAGGTTGTTCTCTTTCTGTGGCAGCTGTAACAGCAGCATTCAAACCACAGACACAGTATCTGCCTGCCTGGGGGGCTGTGAGCTGCTGCTGCCTGCAGGAGTTGAATCGAGGCTACTTTGCAAGAACAATCCAAGACTCCAGTGGTCCATGAAGAAAATGTAGCAATTACAATGTCTGCACAGCCTGATGATGAAACCTCCTGTAAATACACCCTTTTTGATACAGGCACTTCACTCATCAACATGCCATAAAAATTCAAAATGTACCTGAGACATTAAAACAGTAAAGTCAAGTTTGGAATCTTTGTGGCCACATATTTAAATAGTATGCCTTGCTCTTGTCTCCAGGATCAGAACAGAGTTTAACTCCTGGTGTAGGCTAAGAGCAATTATTCTTCCTGGATCAAACTAAGAATCTGTGTCCTGGTACTGACAGATGACATACAGATCTCATAATCAAAACTCTTCCATTTTCAGGGTGGTTCCTAAGTGTTTGGTGGTGCTTACTTAACTTCTTCTGCCTGTCACAGGGTGCAGGAGAGAGTTTTGTGGGTCAGTCAGCGCACTAGTCTTTTGGGAAGTGATCAATCAGACTCCAATAATCAGGACATTCACCCTGCTGGATGCCTGTATTGGCAAGACCTCTCTGAAGGTCTGGCTGTGGATTTTATCAGTGAATAGGAAATACACAGATAACGGCACTAAAAGGAATTTGTGCGGCCGAAATCCGGGACGCGACGCCTCCAGCCCCGTGCTTAACTA
>NW_008678849.1:0-518 GCF_000695815.1 Acanthisitta chloris
GACTAGATGTGGCACTTAGTGCCATGGTCTAGTAACCATGGTAGGGTTGGACTTGATGATCTTGGAGGCCTTTTCCAACCCAGTTTATTCTATGATTCTATCAAGTGTGTATTAATGGCAACACAGATTACCCTTACCCTGAGTGACAAGTTTCCCAAAGCTCTTTGGAAACTTGGCCAATATACTGAATTCTTCTGCAATATCAGTGTTTATCAGCAAGGTTGTGCAGTTCAGGCACCTTTCAGGGTTAACTTTTTGGCACAGATCAATAAAAGAATGCAGACACAGTGTGATTACAGAAGCTGAAAATCTGCCCCAGTGCTTTAAATAACCAGCTCTTTGCTTGACACTGGCAATCTTTCTTGTTGTGCCTTATAAAGAGTGATTTTTGTTGGGTTTTGATTTCTAATGCTGGAGGATTATATAAATAATTTAACACATTTTCTCATACTTGAAACACTGTTCTACTTCCAATCCTCATGATGCATATGCAGTGTAACATTAATAATAATAATAAT
>NW_008678850.1:0-10832 GCF_000695815.1 Acanthisitta chloris
TATATATATATATATGCTTGTATGTATGTTTATGCACATCCTTACACAACACACTGCTTTACATTGCTTGGACATTATACCAGATTTAGTTGTTTCTCACATCTGTGTTGTCTTTGTGAGCACAAGTGTTCCTCATGTTCCTGATCCCAACCAGGACCAAGTCCATCAGGTTTTTCTTACAGGCTGCATGCAAAACTGACAGCAGGGAATTTAGTGTGGTACTTGCTCAGTGCAGTATCATTTTGGGGGGATATTTGGAGTCAGACACAAGTGCTCACACATTCAGCAGTTTTAGACAAAACTATCATTTATTCCTGTTCTGGCCATCAAACACTGTTGTTATCACAAGACCTGTGTTTTGGTGAGTATTTTCTGATCGTGTCCTCAAACAAAGGAAAATTGACTAGTAATTTATATTTTTTCTAATAGAACTTTATCCATGTCCCCTTTCCCCTCCCTGTGTTTGGTGTACTGCTCCATGGTGGATTTCAGTGTTAGATATCCTGAGTTTCTAGCCTCATGCTTGAACCAACAGTAAATACTTAAAGCACAGTGATGCTTCAGATGTGCTGGTCAAGGCCTTTTTCCATGTCTTAAACTGTAATTTCAATTCTGCCTGTCTCTGATAAATTTCAACTTTTTGCACTTAATTGTGTTAAAGCTGTGTCAGGAACTCGAGGGGATTCGAGGATCAAATCTCATTTGGTGGCTAAGTCACCAAACACCTACAGCAAATTGCTGCCAGAGGCATGTGACATTGCTGGTGAACTCAGAACCTTCATCTCCAGGAGAAGTTTCATGTTTCCTCACATCATGGATCAGTTTTTTCATTTCCCTCATAACTAAATACTTTTTCCAAACCATTTTGGCAAATTGAATCTCCTGTTACCAACCTCAATTCTTTGGCATCACCAGTGCCTCAGATCACAGGGAGGGAATGGAGTGCACTGGGATCCTGCTTGTTGCTCACTGCTTTAAGCCAAGATGGTTTGAGGCTGCACTCCCAAAGATGCCTCAAATCCAGACCACTTGCTTATTGTACAGGAAACAAAGTGCACAAGCAGCAAAAGAGGATTTTGAGAATAAGGTCTGCACTCCCACCTAGTGGAACAGAACTGTGCCTCCAGAAATAAAACACTGCGCAGTAATGACTGTAAATCCAAAAACTAAAGGCTCATTATGAAAGTCTCTTTCTTCTTATTGTGAAAGATCAGCAAAACTGTTTATAAAAAACAGCAGAAATGAAGCAATTTTTATATCTCCAATAATCTGAACTTGAAAAAGCATATTGAATAAAAAAAACCCCAAAATAACAAAGTTGCCTAAAACTGTCAGTTTGACAACTCTTTTCAGAAAGCTGATCTTGGTATTTTAAACTTTCAATTCCAACTAATTGTACATGTAAATTAATTAATGATTTACCAAATAAAACAACCAGCATTGCTACTAATACTGTTCATGAGTCATGAACTTCCATTAACCCATTTTTACCTTTAATTTTGTTGTCATCACCTGGATGAATGACAGGCCTAGAGACAATCCAAATTCTTTTTTTGGATGCTGTTGTCAGTTCATCAAATGTATCCAAGTAAACTGAGCTGAGAGTGACACCAGAGCACCTGTTCAGTGGTTATTATAATTACTTTAGCTCAGAGAATGTTTCATGATTCATGAAAAACCAGGTAAGCATTCCTATAAATTCTATATGGGAAGCATTGCAGCACAGTAACTGCAACTAAACTCAGAGTCTGCAATGACAAATATGCAAAATACATCAGGGATTTCAGCCTATCAGTTGAAGTATTTCTCCCATGTTGAAGTCTGCAGAATAGTCTATATTAAATTATTAATCATTGTGAAATGCTTGGTAAGCTCCAGCTGTCAGTCTCCCAGAGTTTGTAGAAACTAGCTTGCACATTGAACTGAAGAGTAAAAAAACTTATTTTAAATTCCATGCTGGAAACAACCTTCCTTAAATGCATGCCCCATTTTTTGTTTTAGGGACTTCATCCCTGTGATCCAGTAAAATGAATGACTTTCATTCAGTCCCTACAGACAATGATCACTTTGCTAGCATTATCTGCATTACAACTCAAGTTCTATGCGTAGATTAATGTATTTTTAATTCCTATTAAATTTTTGCATCCTGACTTAACAAAGCTTGCAACTTCCAGGTGTGTGCCACCTTTTATCTGCCCAGCCAGAGCTGCTATGTGCCCATCCCTGAGAGCTTGGGCTCAGGAAGCAAAAAGAGTGCACAGAGCTCCAGTCCATTTAATGAGCCAACTTTAATGGATAAAGAAATATACTTGAGAGTCACCGAATAATTCAGGTTGGAATGGATACCTCAGCAGGTCATCTACTGCAACCTCCTGCAGAAAGGAGCTACTTGGCTTAGATAATTAATAAATAAAATTGATGGGCAATTAGATTCTTACCACACAGCTGACAGGTGAAATCACAGGACAGCCAAGTGCTGGGACATCACAACTTTGTTCTGTATGTCAGTCCTTGCGTGGAAGGTGAGGTGTTTCATGTCCAGCTCTGAGGATAGTTGGGTTACCAAACATTGGCAGGACTGGACCACACTGTCTGCAGGCCACAAACCACCCCAAGCCAGGAACCAGCCCGACCACAGACTGGGTATGAAAGCTTGGAATCTTGCCTAGCTCTGTCTGTCCTCAAACCTGTTTCTATATGGATCTTAATGGGAGGAATGATCAGTATTAGTCCTTAATTCCTCTACCATAATGTTTACAACTCCTGAGGACTCAAAGAGACAAAAGTTGGCTTCACTTTGGCAGTGTCTGAAGAAGCAGAGATGCAGGAACCTGCTCAGATTGGATTCCACTGAAGATGACTGGCAAGCAATACTCCCTGCAGACAGTGAGAACAGAGAGCACCACTCTACCACGAGAATACAGATTAGAGAACTTCCTCCCAGAGCTGCCATCTACTCTGGCAGCAAATTCACTGCATAACACCAAAAGAAATACAAGTGGATTTTTGCATTTTTCATATTTCAGAAGGTGGCTGAGAATATTGCTGAGAGCCTGACTGCCTTAGAAATCAGTGGGAGAGCAAACAACAGACACTTAAAGATCTATAAAAAACACCATTTGGGATGAAATAGCCTTACTCCTTCAGCAACCAGCTAGAACCACAACTAGGTCTGGGACCATCTGAAGTTTTGGTTCTTTCTACTAAATATCAATGGTGCCATCCAACATTCAGACTTTGTTTGAGGGAGAATGTAAATAATTAAATTGATTTTAATAGAAACCTTATAGGAAACCAATTTTGTGTTCAGCACTTAGCTGAGAAAATATTGAAAACAGCCACATTGCTAACTCCATTAGCAAACACTGCTCCCAGATGGAGACTGGATGAACTAAAAGATGGAGCAAACCAATTGAAACGGTACAGCAAATATTAAGCAAAAGCCTAGGCTTGGATGAGCCCATCAGATTCATTCCAAAGCCATCTGGAGGAGTGTCTTGCATAGCCATTTCTGCTCTCTAACAAGACCTTGTGAATACAAGAGGCAGTGCTGCCCCAGGTACCACTTGTCTTGCAGGACAGAATGGAAGGTTTGATTTTGGCCCAAGTCAGGAAAATGCTGACAGCTGATCAGGACCAGCATTGCCAGGAAATGTGTTGTCCAGAAGCATCTTGCCATGAGGGTGTTATGGACGTGGGCATGTTTTCACTTGGCTTTAGCTGCTTGTCCAGAAGCATCTTGCCATGAGGGAGTTATGGACATGGGCATGTTTTCACTTGGCTTTAGCTGCCTTCCCATTGATTAGCAGAAGCACTTCATTCTGTTAAAAACTGGGACCTGTCTCCCATTCCAGGAAAAAAACCCTATCAAACAAACCAAAATGGAACATAATGTTGTAGTTCATATCCAGTATTATCCAGTGGAGCACCATCTCAATGGGTTAGTGACTGTGGGATGAGTTTCTGCAGCTTTTTTTTTTATGGTTCATGAAAACTGACTGAATAGTAGGAATTCAGACAAGTTGGAGCTGTTTAAGGGAAGAGGTATCATAATGAATTATAGTGTTGATTATAAATTATACTACTAATTATATCTATTAAATATATATTACATATTTATGTATTAAATATGTATTATATATTTTAATAATAATGTAAATTAGATTGTTAATTTTATTTTTAATGCAAACACTAATTTCTATGGAATGTTTTTCTGCAAGATAGAGGATCAATACCCCTTTTCTTATTTATACAGTACATTGCTACATTTCCCATCAATATGTGCCATACTGAGAAGGTGAAAGGTGAAAGGACAGGAAAGAATGGCAGAGACAGCAATCTGCTGATCCTAAATCTAAGGCAATTACATACAGTTCTAGGTCCTTTTGAAAGCATAATGAATGACAATTGATTAGTAAGTGCTAAAATCATGATAATTTGTTTACCTGACCAATTTAAGAAACAAAACATTTTGGATTCTGATCAAAGAAATTCGTAATTCTTAGAGACATGTCCATGGAGCATCCTGCAATTCTCACTCTGCTTTCCTCTCATGTAAGACCCAAAAATCTGCCTACAGACCTTCCACCAAGGCTCCCTAGGATAGAGGAGTCAGCACACATGACAGTCTTAAAAATTCACCTCATTGTAGTACCAATTAGGACAAGGATACATAAAAGAGAGGAAAAGGGAGTGTGTGTGTGTGTAGAGGGAAGCAACACACCGACATCCATACGAACCATTTATTGAATAAATACATGCATCATAATGTAGAATTACATCAGCAAAAAAGGCAATCTGTACAAAATTGATTACCCTTAGTTGTCATTTCAACTCTCAGCAAATTAAAACTCTTTTAGTCCAACTGATATGCATGCTGCTTTGAGTTGGGTTATACCATTGCTAGAGTTCAGAAAGCTGGTTTTCCTGTCAACAAAGCAGAGTAATTCTAAAAACAGTTTCAATAGTAGAGAACATGTGTTGGTACATACAGGTAACAAAGCTTATTTTTAACCATTTTTTTAAACATCTTCATATGTTTGTAGTTTAAGGCACAGGATAAACATGAACTACATGAAAAGCTGATATTGAATAACTGACTTCGTAATGAGGTGCAATTTTCACCCAGAGGCAAAACTGTCCATCCTACATCCATATAAATGGAACAATCAGAATTTGGTAACTATAATACAAAAGTTGCATCCATTATCAAAAGAATCAGTCTCATATATGCAGTCACAGTCTGATCCAAACTCACTCAGGAGAATGCTTCTAAAAAGTCTGGCAACCAGGACTGATTACAGACAACAGGAATTACTGTTGCTTAATTGTAATGATGATTCAATCTCTTCACTTCAGATTCCTAAATGGAAAATGGGCTCTCTAAGAGCCTGTCCCTAATTTTAGATAGTGATCCATTTTGGAAACCTGTCCTATATAGTATATTCAGTTACTCACGTGCTGTCATCTCACATTTACCCAAACACAGCATTATTTTCCACTTTGAAACTTTAAAAGACAGAATCTCCACTTCTTTTTTTTCAAGTCCAGTTTTTTGTCCCCAGACTTAAGACTGGAAACACTGGATCAGTTTAAGAGCCTATTTGTTGGCTACAGATCAAACTCCAGAGTCACTGGCCAAGATGAACAGCAAAAGTGCTTGCACAGCTCAGGCTGAACCAAGGCAAAAGACAATTATGCTGAACTGCTGCTATTAGACCTCCTTTATTCAGATCAGCTTTCGATTTCTGCATTTTCATTGCATTAATAACAATCCTCTGTCTTTTCATTCTTAACATTTTAATGGAGAACTAGCAAAGAAAATATGTATTTCATAATATATTATGTTTTATATGAATAGATGAGTGACTATATAGAGAGATACTCATACATTCCAATATAGAGTGAAGCCTTCAGATGAAAATGGTTTCTTACAAGGAATTTCTCCTTCCCAGCCCAGTAACAGCAGCAAAATTGACAATATAAGATTGTTTGATAAAATTGTCTTTTATAAAATGTGGCAATGAGAAAGCCATCACTGTACAGAGGTGCATGTGTGAGTGTCACACACATCCATGACAAATGCTCATGGCAAACTGAATTCAGACAAACTGAAATTCTTAGACTTGAAAAAGACAAAAAGCTACATCTATGGTAGGCACTTTGGTACATCTCTAGTAATGTAGGCATATTCTACATCTAGAATAGTTAAGGTTCTGTCAGTAGTCTCACAATAAAGCTAATTTCAGGAGTTTATCATTCTGCTTTAAAATTCTTTCTTGGTTAAGAGATAATCCTAGAATCTTAGCTAAATAATATACTTTGTCTAATTGCATATTTATCCAAGGATGAGGGCACTGGCTCTGAAAGAGCCAAACTGTTCTCTTGCATTCATAATGCACATTTTTCTAACAGTCTGAGAAAACTTACCAGAAAAAGAAAAATCGGTTCTGACTACAAAAAACATTCCTCATAATTCATAAATTTAGAGTTATGAGCTCAACTGTTTGAGCTGATACTCTTCCTTCAGCTCTCAGCTGCCTGCTTGGACCAGTTTGTGCTAAGGGTGTCAGTGCTGCAGGAGAACACCAGGATTTCTCAAACAACCCCTGTGGACCTCCAAGGGCATTTTGTTCATGCCCCAAACACACTAAGTAGCAATGAAGCAACTGTAAAAAGTCTATTTCATCTCAGTTTCACACCTTCTTCCTTCCCTACTGGTGTTCATTTGAGTATTACAGAAGGAATTGCATCACATACTATTTTAGCACAGTATTATATAATAAAAATAACATCTGTCTTGTACATATGCCTACTCTATGACTTCCATTGCAAGCTGATTTGTCTGCCTTATAAATCAGTGAAACATGGTGGTAAGGACAGTTCAAAGTGGTTAGAGTTTTCCTGTATAATACAGAAAAATCCATGTCCTCACACCTTCAAAAGGTCACCTGTCTAGTACTGCAGAGTACAGGAATAAATAACAAAATCCAAGTGAACCTGTAGAAGAAAACTGTACTCTGTTATGTTTACTGCATTAAATGAAAACTGTGATTTGTGGACCTCATCCTCTCTTTATACAATATTTATAGAATTCTCATTTTTATTTATAATATTCTATAGTATGATTTTCCAATAATACATACATTTATATATAAATATTAAAATGTTAACATTTTGTACATTTTCAGCCAGCCACACTGGGCCAGAGACACAATAAAGTAAAAATGTTTTTCTGCACTTTGTTTTTGCAGAGTATCACAAAATGATTAAGACCATTGTGCTGCAAAGACAAAAGAGACTCATCTGAAGAATTTAACATGCATTTAGGAGAAAATATCTATATCCTTTATCTAATTTTCTTCTGAATTCAAACCAGCATGAAAGAATTATAAAAAAATAGTATATATTTACATAGTACAGTATACCTTGGTGAGATATAAAAGAAGGCAGGAAAACAGCAGAACTTTCTAATAGGTACAGCCATCATAAAGATCAACTTAAAACACAAAAGGTTACTTTACTGTACTATTGCACATTACAGTAACACAGAGAACTGTTTAGCAAAATAAAATACAAAGTTTAACAATGAGAAAGGCTATGTCTACATAAAATGACCATGTGTTATAAAATTATTGGGGATGTGTCTAAAAACTAACTCAGTAAAGCTATAAAAATAATATTGGTACATCTGTGAAAACAACACATTAAAAATATATAAAGGTTGGCAAAATTAGGTGTGAGGAATTCCCAGTAGCCATGGGCCTAACTTGCACCATGTGGTCTTGTACCATCTTCTGTCAAATCATACCTGAAAATGAAAAGAACAAAAGAAATTTTATATTTTTTTACATTTAACACGTATTATTTAAACTATAATTAACACAGTAGTTATTAATATGTAGTATTACTACGAATAAAAGAAATATTATACTTACCACTGGGTCCAGCCTTTAGCAAGTTCTTCAGATGCCAGAGGTATTAATAGCTGTGGAAAGGTAAATTACCAATCAATGCTTTGTGTGTGCCTTTCATTCTGTATCTTTGAAAGATCAAATCTGACAATTCTGTAAACTACAGGGCAAGCAATGCCACTAGAAAACAATATATTTTATATCCTTGTCATCATAGCTCTCTGCTATCTCCATGACTTGTAGTACAGTTTCAAGCTGCTGGTTTGGACCAAAAAACTCACTCCCTCCAGCAGGACAGTCCCAGAGCACCTCACAGCATGGAAATGGCAAATCAGCAGATGAGTTCATACTAACAACCTTCCTAATAAACAGGAAAATTGAGAGCACTGTTCTCCATGATCTGACCACAATTCTCTATCTCTCATCCTCTTCCCAGAGCTCAAATATGGAAATCTGCAAGGCTGTAGGAATTTACCATTCCTTTTTCATGCTTCAAGTCACACGTGTAGGAAATTGGGTGATTTAATGTGTACCTACAGAAAATGAAGTTGTGATCACAACAGTTGGTGTTGGCAGTGGGAATGTCTCTAGTAGCACTACTTTCTCCTGGATTTTACAAACTGGCATTTTAATTACTTGTGTGTTTCTCTAAGTACTCTTGCTTGTCATCTTTCCAGCTAAGGAATGTATTATTTTTAAAAGCTTCATGCCTCAATCTGGTGCATATCACATCAGGATTTGAATTTTAAATAACAACATGCTGTATTAACACAATTTGTTAACTTACTTTGCCAAGCAGCCCTTTATCTTTGGACAAGAATCCACCACTGTTCTTCACTGCTACATCTAGTGTTCTTCTCTGTACTTCAGGCAGGGAAACACTGAAATCAAACCTGACAGACACAGGGATGCTTTAGAAGGACTTCTGTATGTGAGGTGCAAGTTCAGTTCCTACAGCTAGACAGCAATTCAAATCAAAACCAAACCAACCCCTTCCCCGAATAAAAAAAATGAGCTGTGAGACAAATAAGAAATATAAATCCAAATATTGTGCCTAAAATTTTTCTTCAATACTATGATCAATATCGAAAGTGTGAGACTTCTGTTCCCTTGGGTCTCTAGAAGCCACCAGTTAAACAAAACAAACACACAAACAAAACAAAACAAGGGAAAGGTCAAGCACTGATTCTAGAGAGAAGAGAATGTAGAATCCTACTATACTGACAGCTCAGCATCAGTATTCTCCAACAGGGAAAGACTCTTCAGTCTTACTGATCCTCAGTCCTTCATGACCAGAGCTCCTTTTCTTCCCTGGCACACCACCAGGGAAACCTAACAACTTTTGTGGAAGAATGTGTTTTGTTTGCTACAACTGATACTGGAGAGAAAGTGAGGATGAGGTGATATCACAACCTACATCTATTTGCCACTACAGTCCTTGAACAGCTTTACTGCTGTGTGGTACATTTTACTTGGAACTGCACAGTAAAATAATTCTGTTTCCTGAATAAACAGGAGAGAGCTGCATTCCCAAGAAAACCTACCAGAGCCTCTCGTTAATGATTTACAGATCTCCCTTGCACAGAAGGGACTGAAATGTTGTTTTCCCTAAGCTACCTTTGTCTCTGTAGAGAAAGGTCTTTATTGAAAAGCAGTGGGTAGGAGAGTGAGGGGCAGACATGAGAGAAACTCCCACCAAAAAGCTGAGTGCAGGAATCAGGATTTTTATGCAGTATGATGCTATCATGTTGCACAAGCTTGTCCAACTTCCAACATGTGAGCCAGAATGTAACCTACATGGAAATTTCCTGATTCCCTACATGCTGAGAAGTGACACCAAGTAGATTGAGCAATGTGTCCATGCACAGACACTAGCTGGCAACATCAGCCAGGCCACTGGCCAGCCAGGATAGCCATGGCACCTCCCAGAGAGTGCACACTGCTGCTCAGCCACCAGCACAAAGGGCATGGAACTGGGACAGGACAAGGCAGGAAGGAGAGGAGTGGCTGGTTAAGAGCAAGAAAGGCTGTAGTGATAACAGGGAACAGGAAGGATGGTAAGACCTATTATAGCAGAAGAGAAAGGTATGATCAAGTCTGATAGTGACAACTGGGAGTTTCAACAGCTCAACCATTTGGGTAAGCTGAGAAACCTCGATTTGACAGCTTTGTAATTACATGATATAAACTACTACACAGAGTTTAGCACATACATTTGATCAAACACTGGGTTTAATGTCTTCTTTGACACATGTGTTTTTCTTCTTCCTGATCGTCTCTTATCAGGCAATAAATACATTCGCACATAGGGATCGGATCCTTCTTCTGAAAACGCTATCAGATTTCTGTGGCCAGTGAAAAACAAGGAAAAGCACTTAGAAAATCAACGAGACATTGCAGAATATAAGTGTCTACACTGCTACCACTTAATTTAGTACATGAAGCAGTACTGGAACATCCTGCACAAAGTAGGATGTGCAGGATACAGCACATAGGTAACAGCAGTGGAAAACAAAAACTGAAAAAAAAGCCAAGCAGTGACTTGTACGAGACCACATAAATGATAAGCAGACAGCAGAGGTCACAGTATTTCCTAAATTCCAATTCCAAGTTTAGGTATGGCTTTTGAAAAATCACGTGGTTTTGTCATTCCACAGCTTTCAGACACTGCTGATAAAAATCTACATGTTGTTTTCATGTTGGTTTTGCATAATAAACAAATACAAAATCACAGCTAAATCTTCAACAAAATTTTCACTGATTCTAACTCTGTATGGTTTTGTATTTACACATAATTTTACAAATAACTAAGATTAACCAAGCAACCAATTTAAGAGTTAAGTCAAGGTATGGCAAATTTTAGAGAAAAATATGCCCAGAAATTAAAGTGGGTGTGTTCTTATGCTCACCTGCAGGAAT
>NW_008678850.1:10863-14103 GCF_000695815.1 Acanthisitta chloris
CTTTGTGAGCTGTGACGAATTGTTAGCTGAATCTGTCCTAAGGGAGATTGTCCCAGAGTTGTTCCACTGCAGGAAAAAGCAGAACATTATGCTTAGTTTTTAAAACACATATTAAAAGTAAGACCCAGCTGAAATATATGCCAGGTAGTTTTCCCAGAAATCATGTATTATCCCTTTAACTTTTCTCTAGACCAGTGTGAAAAAGAGAGCACACATAAGCATGGGAGCATATTCTCATCAGATTCTTGTCCTTCAGTTCCTTGTCCAATAACTCTGCTCTCCAAAAGCAGCCAGGAATTCTTGTCAGTGTAGAGGTCAGCTGCTCCTCAGTACTGTGAAAACCATTCTCAGTACCCTAAAAAAACCACTAAAACAGTAGCTAGGAAATAGGAAGGAATAATGGTGCAAACTCCAATGAAGACCTCAGGGAAGGGCAACTCTTACCTATGGCCAGAAACCAACTAGAGAACCAGTTCATTGTTTTCTAAATCCTCTATTGCTAAAATATAGATATACATGGGATTAAGACAGTGATACTTAAACCCACTTATTGTCTCAAGAGCTTAAATCACAGTATAAACACAATCATTTGACTTTTATCACAGTGAAAATAAGATTAGAATCAATTTACACTTACAAATCTAGGTCATGCTTAAATAAAACACAAACACCATGTTTAAGAATTTGTGTTTTCATGAATGGCCAATATTTGCAGAGTTCCCTCATCCTAGGAAATGAAATGCTCATCTGAGTTTTTGCAAACTGACTATGAGTATTTTCCATATCACACTAGACAGCACATGGCATATTTAGCATTTCTCAGCCACCTGAAGGATATCTTAACTTCAAAGGAGAAGCCTGTCTCTTTTATGAATACCTACTACAAAGTGACTGCACCATTAAAATTCTGAAGTCATTCACTTTAAAAGCTAGAATGAAACATTTTTTTCTTAGTTAAAATAAAAAAAAATTAAATCAGAGCACCTAAAGACATGTAGCCTGCAGTAAAGGACTTCCTTACCTGTAGTTTTATCATTCTTGTCAAGTGAGAAATTATAATTTTTTTGTAGTAAATAAGGAGTAGTATCTCAATATTTATCATAATTGTTAACAAAGTCTAAACCAGTTTTGGGCCAGAAAAGAGACTGACAAAGTAAAGACAAGTCAGTAGAGGATCATAAAAATAAATGGAAGTCTGGAGCACATGAAGAGGTGGTGAAGGAAATGGATTTGTACAAATTGAAAAGAATGCCAATAGCAAACTGCAGCCTGTCACAAGTGCAAACAGACATTACAGAGAAGACTGAGTCAGACTCCTCAATGCCTGTACACATTAAAACAACAGGAGGCTGTAGTCAACTTGCAGCAGGATAAATTTGAGCTGGAAGTAAGAAAAAACATTTTCACAGTGAAGTGATTAAGCACCAGAGTTGCTGAGAAGGTTTACAGACCTTGGAGATATTTCAGACAAGGCTGAAGAAACCTGATCTAACTTTGAAGAGGGATTTGCTTTGAGCAGAGGGCTGACTGCCCTCCAGAGGTTCCTTCTAACATCTATTACTCCACTGATTCTGTGAACTCTGATGCACAAAAGGATGAATCGGTTCAATTCCCTACAAATAAAAAGGTAGAATCTTTCTGTTTGGATTCACAGAGAAGCAACATGAATAGGGAACAAATGGTTTCCAGTCCCCTACTCAGAGCAGAAGTGCTGCTCAGCTGTCTGTACTGGTAAGTATAGCTGTGTGTTGAGGCAAGTAAAAAAAAAAAAATCCTGAATTTAAGATAGCAATGGCTGCATCAACCCTCACTGATTTAACAGGAACTGAGGATTCACTTAACATTCTTTAGAGTCAACTATCCCTCTGAGTAATTTCAAATGACCAACTAGATTCAACTCAGTTGGTTGAATTGGTTAATAGGATTCAGTGCTGGAACAGACAACTACTGCTGTGGAACTACACGGTGCAGCTGCGAGGACAAGGTGGACTTTATCCTGCAGATAATCACAATGGCAAGGTAACTTCTAATTGCAGAATTTTGGTACCCTGATGTACTGGGAAGAAGCAAAAAAATCACAATGACTGAACGGCAAAAGATATAACTTAAATGCAAACTAAGCACTCCTCCTTTGGCTGCACTGGCAACATTTTTTTTGTAAATCAGCTGAGATGTGCTGCTAACCCAAGGAATTAAGCCCATACTTCTCAAGCTGTCGGAGTCTCTGACGCAGCTCCTGCGTGGCAATGGGCAAAGAAATGTCTGAGGCAATGCTGGGAGTGGGTTCTTTGACAGAGAGGTGACTGGGAGAACAGGAGAAGTTGGAGGCATGAAGACTGGAGGAACTTCGGCTGAGATCTGTTGGCCACTGAGGGCTGGCACTGGCAGGCTGACTTTTGTCAGCTGCATCAGTCTTTTTATCACTGTCAGTCACTGGGGAGGCTGGAACAGGCTTGTTGGAATCAGGTGTTGGTGAGACAGGAACCTGAGGCTTAAAAGATGATTTTCTTGCATCTTTGGAAACTGATGGCCTTTTGACTTGGGCTGAGTGTTGATGATCTGGAGATCTTGCTTGCTTTTCCAGAGAAAGGACCTAGATACAGTAAAAATACATATAATATTACCATTTTGCAATATAAAAACAGGAACAAATTTGTTTCTACAAGACCACGAGTTGGTGACTTGTTGTAAAGTTCAGGCACTAAAGCAGGACCAAAAATATTCACACTTAATTCATTCTACAACAGGAAATGTTTTGCATGGCAAAACACAGCTTCACCTTCTCTGTGGCAACTGCAACAGCTATAAAACAATGTGAAATTCTCCATTCATTTAAAATTATTCTCCTCATTATTCCAGTCCCATATTCTATGCAATTCTCATGCAAGTGCAATTTACTTGGCAGCTCTATCCATCAGGAAAGTTATTCCATCTTTTTTTTTTCTTCTAGTCTTTTAAGATTGAATCTTACATCACAATTTCTTCTCAATCATTGTCCTTACTCTCTCTTTTAGGGGTTAATTTAATTTATTGACATGTAAGCAACAAAGTGCTTCAGAAAGGAAAATATAACACAAGTTTGACAGCATTTGCAAAGAGATATACTACCTTATTAAACCAAATAATTTAGCTGGGGAAAAAGACAAACCAACTTTCAGGCATGCAAGTTTCATCCTCAAAACTCCAATGTGTTTGAAAGATGGTTTGAATTTCTCCAGTACTATGAAGGTACTTCCTTTC
>NW_008678850.1:14131-24739 GCF_000695815.1 Acanthisitta chloris
AGACCTCAGTTCAATTTCCAGATAAAGGTGATTTCACTGATCTGTAGCCTACTAAGAGATTCGAAGGAATTCAGATTCCAAACATGATTTCCAAAGCTAAAACCACAGAGAACCTCAGTCTTAATACAGCTGACTACACTTTTGTTTGCAGCATGGTCTGTTTTTGAAACACAATGTGTTTAAAGGAGAGATTATCTTTGTGTCCTGACAGCACAGCCACAGTTAGCCCATGCACATGAAGAAGATAACGTGACATTGAACAAAACACACTATCTTCTTCATAAAGCTAGCAGACCAGACAACAGCCTTAAATTTGTTTCAAGATGTTTACAGTGAAAAAAGCTTTTTGAGTACCCTGAGTGCAATCTTCATGTTTATAGTGCTGTTTGGGCCAGAGTTGCTCAGGTGGAACCGCTGATGCATAGTTAAATCTTCACTTTCTAGCAACTGGCTCAGAGGCAGCTTGAAGTTCCCCAAGGAACACTGGTGCTGTTCATCCCTCACCTGAAGGAACACAAAAGCTAAGTCATTTTGGATCATCTGCTTTATAAGAATTCAGGAAAAGAAGTTAGATTTTTCTTTAAAAACATAAAAAAATCAAATCCAAACAATACTGAATGTAGTTTGTTCTTGAACCAAATGTCCCTGATTTTAAGATTACTTTTCACTGAAAAAGGTAAATCAAATAATGCCTAGTTTCTTCAATCCTTGCAAAAGCAAGACAGAAAACTAACCACCACATCTACACCTACCTGACCCAGGATCAAAATAACAACATCATGTCCAAACTGTGTGAAAATGAATTCCCACAACTGCTAGAGCAAGAGTAGCCAAGCCCTCATTTACACTTCAGTCTTTGTGAACTGTGTAAATGACATGCCATCAGTGCAAAGGGATATAGCATTTGGATAAAGCAAATACTTCCTTGGTATGAGAGAGGAAACAAATCAGCCATATATAACAGCAATTTCTAATAGCAATTAAGACTACTAGTTCAAAACAGGTACCTGTAATTTACAGCCATTAACTATGTTCTTCTTCCTTTTAGCAGTATATGAAATAAACATTTCATAGCCTGATCTTAAAAAACCCACTAAGCATAACTTTAATGGTGTTCACAATTGATCCAGTCTCATTTCATAACAGCCTTTAATGTCTGAACGTTACTACTGCAATGTCTTAGGAAAGAAATGTCCCTAAAGAGAGCGAGACAACATACCTCAACTTCAAGATCTTGTCTTTTGGGATTGTGTACAAAGAAAGTAAAATTTTCCTCCCATACTGGTTCATTGGTCTTGTATCGAATCTAAAGTCAGAGCACAGGAAGCACAGAAATTACAAAACTGATAAAGCTGGTGGCAAGAATCGAGTACATTTCATTTTGGCATTTCCTTCAGCATGTCCAGACAAGGACAGCAAGGCTGATGAGTGATCTACAGCAATGTCTTAAGAGGAACTGCTGAGGGATTTGGATTTGTTCAGTCTAGAGAAGAGGCAGCTCAGGGGAGACCTCACTGACCTCTACAACTACCTGCAAGGAGGCTGTAGTCAGGTGAGGCTGGTCTTTTCTGCCATGTCTACAGGGAGAGGACAAGAGGAAATGGCCTTAAGCTGAGACAGGGGAGATTCAGATTAGATATATCACACTTAAAATTACACAGACAACATGTAGTAGAATATGCTTTGCATTAATGTTGCTGTGCATAAACCTCCTGCTATAGAACCTCTACTTCACACCAGCCCATGAATGAATGCAAGATCTTCAGACTAGCACATTCTCTCTTCTCATACTTCTCTGTAAGTGCTTAAGTAACTCAGCAGAACTCCTAGAAACTGGAATTTTTCCTTCTTAGGTCCAATTAGCTATGTGGAAGATTTCACTGCCACATACCACTATTTCCAGCAGCCCATTAATAGGGGGTGAGGCAGAGAAGGAGAGAGAAATAAGTGCTCATTAAAAAAAAGCTATCTCCAGAAGCAAAAAACTTGGATTTCTATCTCCATTCTCTAGTAGATATCAAAATTAAGACTGTATATAAGATCTGGTTTAGGCTTTATGACAACTTTTGACAGGGCACGAAGAAGCTAAATTAGATGTTCTCTCCTTCTGGCTCACTGACACTTCTACATAAAACCAAAATAAATCACACCCATATCATGTTATCTACCTGTCTAGGAATCACTTTGCTGTTGCTATTTTATTTTAATGAGCTGTCTAAATGCAAAGAAGTTAGTTATGGACCAGACTACAGGTATGCCAAATGCCTTGGGTCAGAACCAGAGGGCTCACCATCAAGATCCATCTCATGACTGGCATCTGTCACAGACTGTCTGATGAGAAATGAGAGAGAGGTGACACCTTCTTTGGACAACTCAAAGCTGTCTCAGGTCTGCAGTACAAGGTTCTCACTGAGAGCTTCAACTGCTCTGATGTTTTCTGGAAAGCAGCACTGTGGAAGGACCTTTACATATGTCTAGAAATCCAATCTCTACTCCACAGAGTTTCAGTTGAGTGAGCACCCATTCAGTCCTTGGCTGCTTGTTGGCACCTTCAGTTCAGGTGGTGACTTAGTGCACTGTATATGTTCAATGGCTTGATAGCCAAATTCCAAGCCCACAAGAGTCACCAAATGTTTGTAACAGAGTATGAAGAGCAGGAACTTACCTTACTTTCCTGTGCCTTGTGCCCAACTGACAGCAGAACAAGTGGGTTGGGATTGCTGTTTAATTTCTTTCCTGACTGATAAAGAAAAAGCAAAAACTTTGCCTTCAGAATAAAGCAAAACCTCCCTCCTCTGAAACCTAATGTTTGCATCTTAAAAATACAAATCATATGCATTCTATGATATGCTTATTGTTCTCAGTATCCCATTCACCCAGCCTGAATGGCAGACTGGCTACTAACTGCTGAACACAGCAGGAAAACATCCAACTGCCCTAAAGATGCTGAAGCCAAACACTACAAACAAGCAGGAGCTTTAGACTCTGTTCCATTTTCTTTGATTGAAACTGGTAAGATGCAAATTCTTATCTTTTAATGAGCATTACAGCTAATGAAGCATAATTAAAACTGCAAAATGGATATTGCATGCAGATGGGAGAGAGGAAGAAAACACAAACTCAGGAAGTTTACTTTATATACACTGCTGTGGTACTATTACATTGGATGTGGTATGAGAACACTGAGATTCCCTCCTTTCCAGTTTGGGGAGAAAAAAGATGCACTATAATGTACCTGAGGGATATTTCTACAGTTTACCAAATACTCATTATTAGAGAATCAACCATCTGCCATATCTGAGCCTTGCTCACCAGCTGCATAGCATTACATCAAACTGTGAAAATAAACACCAGTTTAGAAACAAATGATATATGCAAAGGAACGTTTCCAACGACATCTTTCTTTCACAAGATTTCAATTTAACCTAACAAAAAATTAAGTCAGAAAGAAAACTTAGACATGAAAGTTAATCATCTCAAGCAGGTGTTAATGCAGTGTAAAAGGCCGAAAAAAAATGTAGGAGACATGGTTAATGATATACTTTGAGTCCTGCCCTGTAGGAAATTGTACAGATCAGGTATGTCAACACAAAGGTCGTTAAAATTTCGTTAATGCATGTAAGGTCACAATTACAACCAAGTGATTTTCATATGTTATATTTTTAAATTAAGAAAGTGCATAGTTTAGTTGTTTCTCGGATCTGAACTTACATCTTGGACATCATACTCCACTAATCTTACTCAGCTTTAATGTGCCATACTGTTTCTAACCATACTTTCCTTTGGAAATAAAGCTGCTAAGAAAGCACTCCTTTCTTGGATGAATGCTGCAGTTGTTTGGTTTTTTTTTTCTATTTCTAACATACAAATATTTAGCTCTCAAAGAAAACAGAATACAAAGATTTACAAAACAGAAAGTCAGGTTACACTGCAACTGATGCTGTTTTAAAATGATAGGTGACATATGTTTTATTTTGTCCATAAAAAGGTACTCGAAACTCTCTTTTCTTCATATAATGATCTCAACAAAAAGATCCTGTTGCTTATGCTGATATGTAAATAAAAATCGTTTTAACTCAGGCTAAATAGGTAGTAATATGTCCACATAATCATCTCTAACAGCTGCTACTGGCAGATTTGCTGGTGACAGCCTGTTAGAGACTGTCCCTTGTCCAAGTTCCTCCAGCTGAGAATTTGGCTTACACTTTCCAAGTCTGCCTATCAAAAAACTGGGCTAAATTTGTTTAGTGTTTGTGTAAAAGATGCAAAATCTTCTAAAAACACTTAGCAGGAACCAGGTTATTTCAAAACAGAGTTGACTGAAGTATCACTCGGTATGTAAAAGATGTCTTAGCTTTCATGTCAGCTTTATTCTGTGCTTACTACTACAAATTAGTTCTCAACATTACTTTCCCCCCAGTCTTCTAAAGCTGTCAGTGCTCCACCAAGCTGATCTAAAGTTCAAATTACCACAAACCACAGTATTTAACCAGTGTCTTGACAGCTTCTTGAAGTCAAAGTAAAATGGAATTGCACTAAATATGTATCTGGCAACAGAAATTCTATCAAGTGTTTGAAGAGAAGTGTTGCAAGCATTTGTGCATTTCCAATTACTTTTGTGACCTTAAATGGACAACTAGATTAGCTTTACCTTTAGGGCTTTCTGAACAGCAGCCTTCTTCAAGCCATCAGGGTTAAATTCTAATGGATTATTCTTTTAAGTCAGGAGAGAATGAACATAGGAAGGGTTAATGAAGCAATTTCATGAGGTTAATTAATTATGACATGACAACATAGGATGAAGCAGGGGAAAAAAAAAAAAAACAACACAAAAACCCCAACATCTTTCAAACAAAACAATGATGACCACCACCACCACAACAAAGCCTGACAAAAGTTTTTTTTTTTCCTCTTGTCCTCTGAATGTTTGTATTCTGCTTTAAAACTTACATACCTACTTTCAGTCTGCTTCTATTTCCCTTATCATTTTTTTCAGCATAATAAATTTCACAAAATAGGTTTTACTGAATGCCTGATGCCCTATGAACTGCCTTCTGAGTGAAACTTTATTAAAATCTGGTTAAGCATGTTTTCACAACATAGAAGCTTCTCTAATGCTCAGTCAGTTAATTATGTTAAGGAGTCCTTTTATGAGAGAAATTACAACATCTAAAGTATTGATAGGATCATAGAATCATTATCAGTCAAATGAGCCTCTTCAGAAAAATGATGCAAACACTGCATGCTAATTAGAATGAAGGTCTAACTGCTTTACTCAGCTGAACGAAGACACACAAATACATTAAGAATTCCATCTGATTTAGCAGGGCAAACCCTCTGACTGCTTATTAAATAAGCAAATTTTAAAATTTTTTTTTTGACAATTAATATATTGTCCTTTAAGTGACATACAAAGTCCAATAATATTACAGAAAATGTGCAGTTAACTCATAAGGAATCGTTTCAGGAAGCAAGATTTTGAAATAAAACAGACCTCAAGTTAGCATACTTCTGGCTGGCTCTTTCCTTTAAGCACACATTTTTGTTTCAAGGGAGGATTCAGCTTAAGAAGCTGTTGTGTGTGGCAATAAAAACATTGCATCATGGCCTTTTGAAACAAGCTGGTTTAGGAACAGGAACTGATACTATTAAGGCTCTGCCAAAAGAAATGTATTCTTGACATTAAAGTCCAAAGACTAAAATTTGAAGAGAAGTTTAATCTTTATGCAGAAATACTTTTTAACATTTTTTAGTGGGATGTCAGATCCTCAGTATATCTGACAAGATTCCTGGCATTCTGCTTGTAAATGTCTATGAGCATACAATATGATTAAACTGGAGACAATCAGAAATAAGTCTTGGCTGGTTTTGTGGGATTTTTTTCTTAAATATTATTTTTCTTTAAAACTAAGGAATCATCTGCAGCTATTTATAGGGTACATTAGGAACTTCATATCATACTTCATGAACTTCAAAGACAGAGACTGCACACTCTCCCAAGACATGTGAAACCTAATGTTTACCTATTTTTCATTCAAAAAATTCTTTAACATCCAACATGTATGTTCTTTGCTGGAGTTTAAGCACTTCAGACAACTGCCTTCATCCCACATTTACAAGGATGCAATGACTGTCCTCTACAGATAAGGACCTTATTTTATTCAGATGGTACCTGCAACTCTTCAAGATAATTTTGAATCTTAAAGTGCCTCTCAATTTACTGGTCATTTTTTCTTTACATTTGCACCTGCATATTCCATACACATCTTTTTTTCCCCCCTATATTATTATTTCAAAGAATTTAAAAAGTCAAAACCAAACCTATGTGATGAATTATAAAAGCATGCAACCAATGACTGCTGGATATTGAATATGTGTCAATTCCTCTGGAATCACAGCAGGGATAGGCCAAGAGGGATATCAGCTGGGGCAAATATGTTTAAGCCAGACTTCAGGTTTCACAGGAAGGAGCTGCAGGTCCATGAGGATGGTGACTGAAAGGCTGGGAGGGAAGAGACTAGGAGAAGAAAAGGGAGTATTCAATATAAAAAGCCAAACAAGGTCTTGCCTTGGGTAACAAAATCGTTTTGCTATGGTTTGGAGTGTCTCTGCAGTTACAGGAGAAGGGGATGGGTATCCAAGAACTATTCTGATAACTAACACGGTGGAATTCTGTAACAGCCAGTGACATTTGCAATAAACCCTATTAACAAACCCATTAATTATACAACTAACATACTGGTTTGTTGTTAAACCAGCTTACTCATTACTTCTGTTGACTAAGTGTTGCTTGGGGCTAAAATGGAGCTTTAGAAGTTTCTCAATCTGTGAGTGCATCCTCAACTGATAACCAGAAGACAAACACTGACCTGTGAGCACTCATTTAAAATATGGATAATTTATATGTTATGGAGACACTGAAATTTTAGTGGACTAAGAATTATCATAAAAGCAATGTTACTTTCAGAAATTATACTAAGGGCACTATTCATACTCCTGGTCCAGCCATGACCCTCATCCTCCTGCTGTCTGCAGGACCAGCCCCTGTGCAGCTGCAGAACGAGGCAGTTCCCAGAGCTGCTGAGGGAAATCCACGTGGGGTTCTTAAAAAGGTTTCCCTCTGACTCACTTCAGGGATTTGGAAAGTTATGCCCAGTTTCTAAATGGATGCTGCTCTGTGTAGATGACATCGTCATTCAGAAATCCTAAAATCAACAAAAAATATCAGGGCCGCACCCTTAATGAAGGATTTTGATTTTTTTCTAAGAAAATATTATTTTTAAGATGTATCTTAATATAAGTATTTGTATAACAAAAAGAATCAGCAACTATTTATCAGTTTTATCACCAAGCTGACTGAACCATACCTTATGAATTGCATTTCTTACTCATTACATTTTAACAAGATTTGAAAATGGATGCAACTTTTTGGATACTAAAAAACTAACTTCCAGATGGAAACTAACTGAAAGGACCCCAGGAAAGGGTTTTGCTGGGATTTGGAGGGGAGCAGGGTGCAGGGACAAGGTGTTTTCAAATCAAGGATTATGATGTAGGCAGCCAGCAACAAATTTACCTGCACAATCTCCAAAGGCACATCCACCTCTGTGGCAAAGGAGTTTTATACTGAACAGATTCTCAGTCTTTTTTGAAGATAACAAGGTTGTGTTTACAGATTTAAGTGTAAGATATTCAGAGGCTCATCAGTTTGTAATAATTTCTTAACATGAAATTCAAGCAAAAAATAATAATTGGTGGTTCACCCTAGCCTGAATTTTTCTGACTACTGACTAGTTTGAAAACAAGAAATTTGCAAAACAAGAGCATCATGGAGTGAAATAGGATTTACAAGGGAATTAATAGTTTGGGGAGCAGAAAAAACTACACCCATTTTTAAAGCAATACTTGAACCAGTGTGGAGAGGTTACAAGTTCTTACAAACATTGAGTGCATCACCTTTTAAAGAAACTACAGGGATGTTGGTTGCAATATTTATTAGTTTAATTTCTTTGCAATAAAAGCCAACAACTCCCCAGCACACAGTGTGCTGGTACAGTATGCATTTTATTTCTCAATGAATCAGCAATTTAAGTTAAATGTAAGAGCTTTTACAACAAACTTATCTTGGGTTTTTATCGTAAGAGCTCAATTACTTACCCAATGATATGCTGATCAATGCAATTTAAGTAGCCTTTAAAATGCAATAAAAATAGCACAAAAACAATGCACACTTGTTGAAACCATGCAGCAAAACAAATTGCATGCTCTCATTCCACTAGAGTGAGTGGCTTTAGTAGCACTAATCCACACTCTGGCAGAGAAAAGGAACAATACAAATAATACCAGAGAACTCACAAATAGTGCTCTATAGAGTGAGGTAGTGTTTTCACAAAAGACTAGTCCCGATGCTCTCCTCTCTTTTAAGTATCCACACCCAAAGTTTCCCTCGTAGATACTCTTAGGAAGATGGAAATGGAAGGAGAAAGCAGAGTGATGGGATTGTGGCAGAATGAATGCAAAAGCAGCTTTACTACACAAAGAAGTTAAGGAAAACAGTCAAAGGATTCCAGAGAGAACAGCAGATAACAAAAAAAAGCAAATATTTGTCATTACAAATAGTTTCATCTGTTAAATGACTTTCTGTAGCACAGCACAGTGAAATGCTTTTTGAACTCTATTTTTGAAATTATTCAAATAAATGAACCCAATTTCCAAGTTCACTCTTGGTGGTTCAGATTTACATGGCAGATCCACCTAAGCAAACCTGGAGACCAGCCTTCTCCACTGATTCTGTTTCTTTTTCAGATAAATCATTCCAGTGTCTCAGAAACTCACAACTATGATGGACCTGTGCCAAAGAAATTCTTGTGTTGGGGTTTACCCACTGTAATTCAAACAAACCAAGGCTGAAGACATGATCTAAAATGCACCAGTGATAAGCATTAACTTAAGGCAATTTTGATTGTAATAAAAAGTACTTACTCATTTAGAAAACGTTTCAGCTAGAACATGAAAGTTGTGCACAAAAGTCTACCAAACTACTGATGAGGGTCAGTGTCATTTTAACCCTTCAGACTCCTTGAATTTTCACCAGAAATACAAACAATCCAAGAGACCTATAATTTGCTATTGCTCTACCCAACCTCTATCCCTGAGGATGAACAAAACATGACAAGCCAGCAGACTTTTGTGTTTGGTTTTGTAAATGTTGTTCCATATTAGAATCTTAAAGATATAATAAAGCTGTATTTACTAGACTTCACTGCAGTTTATGTAGCAGCTCCAGGACATACATTCTCCTTACAAGAATTTTTTCAGTTCTCCCACATGAAGAAGTCTTCCCATGAGCTTTCCCTCACCTAACTGTGAAGTCTTTCTGTATCTCGTTTTGAAAAACTTTAATGCAGTATCATATTATTTTATTGCTGTAAAGATGGAATTTTCAAGTGTTGCATGTTACTTTCTACTACACTCTTAAAATCCTGAAAAGAAAATGACTTGAAGCTAAATATTGACTCGTTTGTAGCAACTGCTTTTCTGGGCTGGTAGAGCAAGAAAAAAATCAAAGGGTTAAACAGGTCTCACACTATGCCCAGCATTGTCATCCCACCCAGGCCATCTTGTACTCTAGACAAAACATCAGACACAGCAGCAATAAGAAATTTGGAATCCTGTTCCCAAATTTCCTAACTGCTCAGCTTTGTGCAATGAATTTCCCCTTTCTGAGCTCTGGAGGTCAGAGATCTACTGAGCAGAAGTACTGAGTAAGATCTCAAAATCAAAGTACTGTCCCCAAAAGTAGGCAGAACTCACGACTTGCAAACTAACCTTTTTGAAGGAGGGAGACAATGTTAGAAAATGTTTGTTTAAAACAGGAAGGGAAAAAATTTCACTTATGACAAAGCCTGTGAGTACTTGCTGGAGAAGCTTATCTAATATAGAGAAGACTGGAAACTGGATGGGAGAGTGTTAAACCATCTATTTTAAGTAAGAGGCTTTAGAGTATTTTAACAAGTAAATTTGCAAATGTGTCAGTAAAATTCAGTAACTGAACAAGAAAATACAGAAATTGGTTCAATTTAAACCAGAGCAGATGGCAGGCAGACTTTTTCAGTGTGCTGTATTATTCTGGAATTGATGCTAAGCACACCATAACTCTATTCTATTACTGCTTACTCCATACTGGTGTAATTCTCTGCATTTTCTGCTGAATTACAGAGGTCTCCTAAATTCAGTACAGTGATGTTAAAGAGATAATGCAGGGATCTATTCCAAATGTCTTCTTAGCTTTTCAAATTGCCTAGAAATACTAATTCCAACCTCTGCTCTATACAGCCTGGAACAGACATGAAGTCACTAGTCGGTGATGTAAATTATTTGGATTATTGTGTCATTTGCAATCACACTGATGTTGCATTTTAACTTAAATTTAAGCAGACAAATTTACAAAATGAATCCAAAAAGAAATCTGAGGCTTGAAAACTTTATTCTCTGATTAGTATTTTAACCATCACTTCCAGAACTTTGCATCTAATAGCAATGCTGAAAACCAAAAACCTCAGTGTTCAGCTTCATGTATCTATTTATGATAGGGTTTAACTTTATTCC
>NW_008678850.1:24768-38550 GCF_000695815.1 Acanthisitta chloris
TTAACTAACCTGAAATGAACTCCAAAACCAGCTATTTCACAGTCCCATAGGATAAATCAGAGTGACAGAACTTAGGGTTTTTTTTCATGTTTCATTCTCCAATCAGCAACCTGAGAGAAATCTCATACAAGTGTTCTGCCACTGTAACATCAACTGCACAGAATTAATTTCATGCTGAGGACTTCAGCACCTTCATATCTCCAGCAATACCCTAAGCCAAAGCAAGTTTACCTGAACTCAAGGAAGTGGGTCTTTTCCCATTAAAACTCCTCATGCTAATCCCATACTATTTATGGAAAACACTGTGTAATAAAATCATGCAGCCTTTCAAGTCCAGGAAAGGAGCATTCTTTAAAGAAAAATCACACTGATTAAAGAGTAATGTTTTATTAGCTATATACCTATAATACTCTACTACTAAAAAAGTGGACCTTACATTACACATTTTGAAAGGAGAGAAATTACAGAAAACATGGCATAATGTGTGTTAGTAAAGCAGTGTGTCATACTACCAAGCAAAGCATGCTGCAAGTACTCAAGAGATATCCATGGCCAAAGGGTATCTAGCCATCAGAATGTAACTTACAGGCAGATTTCTTGCTGAGTCCAAATAGAGGATAAGCAATGCAGAAGAAAGTCCATCATTGGCTTGGTCTTTATCAGCTCTAATGCTTGTTAGCACCTAAATCAAAAAGTAAGTTTTCAAGACTCATGTAGATAATTAAAAACTATTTTTTTATGGAAATTTCCACCCCATTTTCTTATTCTTTTTATTGTCTTTTTTAAATTGTCCTGATTATAATATCATATCTAGCTTTCTATCCCAGGCAAATAAAATGTTAGCTGACATTCTCAAACAATAACATTAAGAGAAAAGAAAAGAACACCAAAAGGATTTTAAAATCCCAAGCCACAATAGTACATTGACAATTATGATTGGTTTGAGATCTCCAATGACAGACAGCTTGGAATAAAGTTCCAAGTTTATCCAAATTTACCACAATTAGAGAATTAAATTACTTATATACTTAAACAAACAAATCTCAACAAAATCACCCCACAAGAATTAAGACTAGATTAAAAGTAATGTGTTTCTCCAGTACCTTGTCTAGATTGTCAGCAGTTGGCATCAATGTGAGCCATTCCAGTTTTAAATGCAACTTTCCTTTGGAGACTTCATCCAAAGTAAACCACTAAAAATTAAGCAAAGTGATGTAAAATCATCTGACACCAAACAAATACATGATTGCAACTTATTCAAGGACATTTAGGAAACACTAAGCTCTGTTAGAAAGCTTTCAAAGCTGAAATCTACATAACCTGAAAAAAATCTGATTCATTGTTTATAGAATGTCCTATTCTCTATTAAATATTCCAACACAGAATGACAAAAAAAACCCATCCAGACAAACCTCTATGTTATATAGTAATAGCAGCTTTAAAATACCAAGAGAGTTCTGCAAAGATGTTCTGGGAATACAAACGTTGCACAACGTTACTATAAAATCTCTCTCACATATAGAACAAAAATTTAGTCAGCTAAATCTAATAATAGTTAAACCAGGCAATTAAGTATTCTCTTGGAAGAAAAACCTCTCACCAAATATAGGTTACTATTTTTTCATTTACATAGTGTTGACCTTAACAGATAAAGAACAGCATTTCTTTCCAGATTTCACCAACTCAGACACCCCTCACACCACTGTACTGATCATCAGGGAATTTATTTCTATAGCATTAAGGTTATTGCACATACAGGAACTATCCTCAGGAAAAAATAATGCAAGAACAACTACATATACAACTGATGGGTCTTTTTAAACCAAAATTTACTGAACTTACTTACCTCATCTAGAAGACGCTCCTTTTCAACTTCAATTAAATCTATCATCAAACTAGAAAAAGGAATAAAAAAAAAGAAGAAAAAAATTAATATTTTAGCCAAGAAGCAAAAAAATCTAATACAGAATTCAAACCCCACCCTGTGCTTGCTGAGTATCCAGGCTTCCACTGAGATCAAAAGAGCAGAATACTATTCTTTTAACCCCTAAGAGAAGAAGAAGTAGGGAATGAAATGGCTGAACAAAGATGAGTGCAGGATAACAGAAAATATTCCTATACTAGAGCCCATCCTGTAGCTATGAGGACAACTGGCACAATGTGGCTCAAATACATATGATCAAACTGTCACAATCCAAACTACCCACTGGAAATAGCCCCTGGACATAGGCTGTGACCAAATTGATGCTCTGGGCATTGTCTGGGACAGTGCTAGTTCACACAAGCTAAAAATGTACCAGGGAATGAATCTGCTAAAAATGAAACAGGGCAGACAACTGCATGCCAGTGCATGAAGATCTGTCTGCCTTCTGATTTTATTAGTACTGATGGACACATTAGGTCACTTTTCCCCCCACCACTTCAGTGTAAGATTAGGGAAGTGCAAAGAAAAAGAAGCCTTTGTACTACCTACTTCTTTATTTTAATGAGAAGAGAAGTAGGTACTGTTGCTCCTGTTAAGAGAGAAGGAGCTGGAAAGATAAGGGAGTTCTACTCTGTATGGAAAGCAACAATGGGAAGCTCCAAAATTCTGCAAGAAATAAAGGTGACAAATTACTGGAGAAAGAAGCTGACTAAAACCCTGAAATGTTTATGGGTAAACACCTATGGCCTATGGAATCTAAGAGTGAGTAATGTTTGTGAAAGCATTACAGCAATGTTTTTTCTTTAATCAAATAGTTAAGATCAGCTTCTGAGAGAAAAATAAACTTGAGACAGTCATTTAACAGCTATGAAGATGAAGAAGATACCCAGTTCTAAAACTATATTAACTTGGCCTGAAGAAATAATTAGAGCTAGCTTAAACACTAAAGCATCTAGGGTGCAATTCCAGGTACCCACAATACTTACCTTGTTTTTTTCAAAAAATATGTAAACATATAAATGTGTATATACACTCAGAAGCACTTTTTTATATATTTACATATATGAAGTAATTAGGGAACTACTTACCACCTGAGTTTTGAAAAGATAATTGATTTATAAATAAAGTTATAGAGCAGAACCACAACCAAGTAATTTTGAAAAAGACTCCATCACAGTATTTCATATCTTTTCAATACCTACACATGTATTCTCCATAACATTTACCTTCCCAGGAAGTCATCTTTATCTGGATCTTCATCAAAGAGCTCAATCTCTAGCTCCTGTCCTGGATGTTCATATACTAAGGCCTGGAAGTACAGTGAGATGCACTGTCAGTGGCAAAACTAGCTAGCTTGGTTAAATGGCACAATAATAATAGAACACTGAGCTGCAGTGCCTTTTTCTATTAAAATATATCAATAAGCAAATGCTTTAAAAAACACATATTTAGAACTTTTTTAGAACTTTGCAAATGAGATTTGCTAATGTTGGCTCTAAGAGCCTAAAGTACTTTTCAGAATTACTGATGCTTAGTCTAAACCAAACCCCAAAGTATATACATGAATGGAGAACTTCTGTTTTGTTACAGAACTTTGAGCTTTTAGAGGGAGACATCAAGAAGCTCCTGAAGGACACCCCAGAGTATCTTCTTTCACAAAAGAAACTTGAAAGGGCAACTTTACAGAAAGTATTTTTATTGGTCATACCTCATAAACTTCATTCCATTTTGGATTGAGATTTTCTTTGATGACCTTGCTCTGAAAAATCTGGTTGCCCACACGGATGATGCCGTAAGGATCTGACTTTCCTTTGACAATCCCTTTTAGGTAAGTATCTTTCCCCTCCAAGTCCTGAGCTTCAATAAAGTGTATCCTTAGAACACCCTGAAAAAGGAAAAGATAAGTTTCTCTAATTATCTAAAAGCTTCCACATCATCACAATTTATGTGATGATGCTTTAGAATTTTCATTGCAATTTCCTTACTAAACCTAGTTTGGACATACTGTAAATAGAAGGATATTATCCACATACACAATAGACCTGGCACTCAAGACATTCCTGAAAAGAAAAACTCAGCAACAATCAGCAACATACTAGATGTATCAAGAAATAACCAGGCTACTGGCAGTGAGTAGCAATAAATCAACAATCAGCAACATACCAGATGTATCAAGAAATATCAGGCTACTGGCAGTGAGTAGCAATAAATAGTGACAACTTTTAAGTAAAGCACACTATCAGTCATTTATAATATAAAATATATGCTACTTAATTTTTAGTTGAACTGTATTTTAGCAACTAATATGTTTAAGATTCTAGCAAAAAAAAATTATTGGTGTTCTTATCAGATATTAACTCCACAGAAACTGTTTATAAACGAAATTATTTTCAGTGACTGAATTCTCAACACCTTGTACCACTGCAGTTACTGCATTTAGAAATTCACACAGATGTGTCTATTTCTAATAGTTACCTCGACAGAAAAACCTAAATGCCAAATTATTAGTATCAAGAGAAACATGCTTACCTTTGGTATAGGAAACCGCAGCTGAGCAATCTGCACTTCACTGACAAGAGGGACAGTAATTCTATTTGGAAGGACCAAATAGTTGGATATTATATCCAAAATTATTGTATCTGATAAGCCACTGTTGGAGAAAAGAATCCTCAGTTATTTCATGAGAATTAAAGATGTTATGTCACACCAATATGCTCCTTTTGCTGCTTAATCACCTAAATGGAGAAATGATTTGCCCTTTTGGATGGGTAGAAGACACATCTGGTTTTTAAAGACTTTTTGAAAAAAATAAAGGATTCTTGCCTGAGTGGCCACCAGATGGGAGCAGCTGACACTGAACAGCAGAAACCACAGGGATGTTCCCATTCCCCTGCCACAACCAAATTCCTCAGAGCAGCTCAGCCTTTAAAACCAAAAGGCTGTTGCATAAATTTTCTTGCCTGCACTGCATATAACCAAACAGATGGTAACTGCTTCTTTACTTTTCCATTTCAATAATGATTTAACAGTCCCTGGAAGTTTGGCTACCCATTGCTGTATTGTTATGAAACCAGCTGTCCCCTTGAGCTGGAAGGACACCCATTTAAACCAGACACACAGAAAACATGCTCCTGGCTGAGTAAAACCTAGCCTAGGGAAGCAAAACAGGTTTTGTTCAGTGAAAAGGGAGTGGCAGAGTAATTATACTCCTAATGAATCACTTAGAAACCCAACCCCATAACCCTCCACAAGCACAGAGAAGAAAAAGATTTCCTCTGCTATCAGTTCCCAAAGTTTGGGTCTGAACTGATGACAAATCAGCAGAAAGCAGAACTGGAGTGGCACAATGCACCGTGGAAGACAAGTGTCTAGGAAGACTTCAGGGGTGTGTACAAAGGTTCAGAGAGAAAATCATACAAATACTTGAGACACTCTGAACTGCAGCTGCTTCAGGGATGGATGATTTCTCCTCCTAAATACACATCACGATTCCCTTTTTACAGTCCTTATGAAACCAAGATGCAGATAATGTATGATTACTTAGAACATTTTTTTGGATGAAACACTTGTAAGCTCCTTGTCAAGTTTTTCCAAGACTGAATCTGCAGCTGAAAGTAGCTCTGACTCAGCAGATAAGCACATAAAACCACAAATGCTGCAGTGAAATGTAATACATATTAAATTTTCATTTGGGAAGAAAATTTGGTCATGAGTAATAAACATTATGGTAGAGATGGGTAACAGAATGAACCCATTAAATACAATCTGGCCCATTAGAAATGCACACTGATCTTTCATGCCAGAGATTTGCAACCTGTGCTGCCTGCATCCCCTTGGCTGGCCACTGCCACTGTAAATCCAGCTGAACTATGATCCATGAGAGAACATAGCTGACTTTTAAACAGTATCCAGTACAACAGGAAAAAAAGAAGCTCAAGACTGCATAAAGATCAATGGACAGGTCTGTGAAGACATGTGATTATTCTCTGAAAGAAGCAACAGTGGATAATGTTAAGGTACTGCTCAGAGAAAAAGTTTCCTCTCCACTTCTGTGAGTTAATTCACATCTGCTCTAAAAGGGAGTTTTCATTCCCTTTGTGCAGAGCTTATCTAACCATATTTAAAAAGATTTTCATTCTACATGAACCCTAAAAATTAATAGTTTCAGTAATTCTGAAGACAACTACTACAAGAAGAGAACTATGTTATCTGAAAAGTAGCTACCTTTAGCTATCATTTTAACGTGGTACTTTACAAACATTTTCAGTTCCAGTTTGCTAAACATCCAGTTTTCAAGTTATGTATGCTAAACTTTCTCTGAAATGAGCCAAGAAAACCTAACTCATTATTTTGTTAAGAGTTGGCAAAAAAATTGAAGATAAACATCTCAACCAGTCTTAACACTAAAAGGAAAAAAAAAAAAAAAAGGTGAGGTGATGGTAACTACACAAGCAACAACCACACTTTTCAAAATACAAGTCTGATGACAAAACATCACTATAGAGATCAGATAAGTTTGCTTTGTTCCTGCTTTGGTTAGTGCCCCTCCCTGGCAAGAAGCTCTCCCTTTATTTTCAATGCCTTAGCAACAGGTGATTAATGTAGAAAACTAAATGACCCAGGTTAGAGAAAGCAAGGTAGGGCAAGAGAGGTAATGGCACCAGAGCTGCCCTGAAAGAAAGGTTGTCATGCTCTTCTCTAGTATGTAGTTAAGATCACAGACATTATGAAATAAGATACAGGCATAAATAAACCTACTCTAGACCAACAAGAGATTAAGGGATTGACTAATGTTCAAACAGGCCTACAGCAGATCTCCATAAATAAGAAAAAGAAACAACCAGAAGCACAACACAGTCCAGTCACTGGGACAAACAACGTGAAGCACAACACAGTCCAGTCACTGGGAGGATTCACAATCCTTGTGCTAGGACCAAACTCCAACTCTGTAATTCCAAAGCTCAGTCTCGTCAAGCATAAATGCTTGAATTCCACTAAAACATCTGAGAAATTAATATGCAAAATGAGCCAGCATTAACGAAATTTCAGAGTTTTACACAGAGCAAGTGGGTTCCTAGGAGGCAGCAGATGCCCTGTCTTCAAAAGGAGCAAGCTCAAAAAGAATACCAAGGATCTTAACCAACTCATGAAGTAAATGAATCCTAAACCAACATGATGCTTTCAGCTGTTTAAAACTTATGTCATGCCATCCAACTGTGATGCTCCCAGATGCAAAGCATTCTTCATGAATACAAGGGGAAAATTACAATCTTTTTCATTATTTTGGAACTTACAATAAGAGGTTCATTCTCTGGAAAACAGAGAGAAAACACCAATCAAGCAACAGAGAAAGGTGAATCAATTTAAACCCTCAGGCTGATGCATCACTGATAAACAGCTTCCTAAGATCACAAAACTCTAGTCATTGGTTCTAAGTACAATTAGTTCTTCAGATCATAAAAATGAGATAAGTGTGAAATTTTTCATATAGTTTACTAGATTGTCCCTTCAAAAGCTCAATTTCATTGCAGAAAAATAACTAGCAGTTACCTACTTGTTTGTGTTGCTCTCTATTTAGCTCTACTTAACTTTTATCATAGAACAGGCAGCTATGTATTTTTCCTGTGCTGTCTTTATTCATACTGCAGAGACAGCACATGTTGACTGCATAGTGTTTTCACTGTATCTTGAGCAACCATAACATCTTCCCATCAGCCCCATCCCCTCCTGACAGCACTTGACTATTCTCATACTCATTCTCACAGCCTGGCTCCTCCTCATGTAGAGATTTTAATTCCAATTCTCTGTAAGCTATACTAATCATAGAATCAGCCAGATTGGAAGAGATCTCAAAGATCATCCAGTCCACCCCTACCGTGGTCACCAGCCCATGGCACTAAGTGCCACATCCAGTCTCATCTTGAAAACCTCCAGGGATGGTGAATCCACCACCTCCCTGGGCAGCACATTCCAATGCCTGAGCACTCTCTCCATAAAAAATCTCTTCCTAATATTCAACCTAACCCTCCCCTGGCAGAGCTTGAGTCTGTGCCCTCTTGTCCTATTACTAGATGCCTGTGAGAAGAGACCAGTGATGGCATATGAATTTCTTTTGTCTCTTTTTCCTTGTGAATTCATATGGGAGGAGCAAGGGAAGCTGTCAACAGCCGATGGGGAAGCTTCCAGTAGCAAATGCAGAAATTCAATTAGTAGAAGGCATTTGCAAACAGAGTACACATAAGTAGTTTAGCGTGCAGCCAACAGCCATAGGACTAAAAAGGTACCTGTGTTCTTCCTGAACACAGGTACCTGAATTACCTGTGCAGTAATCTCTTGTTCCTCATTGTTTCTAACAACTACAGAATGTCAAACTGTCATACCAAAATATACAGCTTATCCATACAGATAAGAAAAACAAATATAGCACTAAAGAAACCTCTTGGCAAAGCAGAACATGAGTCACCTCAGTTACAGTTACTATAGAAACTATACCACATCTAGATGGCAGCAGTTTGTGCATGTGTGGCCAAGTTTGGTTGCTCTGGAAACCATAAACTTGAGATATTTAGTGAGACTTTGTTTACATCTAAAGCTTTGTGTTTGCAGTCAGGCAAATATGTAGCACGATATGAATCTCAGAGCCTACCAAGCTTAAGTACTAAATGTGAATTTCGTTATTTTATGTCAAAAGAGTGAGTCATTTTCTCTCACTCATCAAGAAAACCTCTTTCCTCAGAGGCAGTCCTAAGCATGCTTGCCATTCTTGCAGCCATTAACCTACTTAATGCAAGTTCTAATTTCCAGCTGTTCAGCTGGGATTCCATGCAATAGCTCCACACGTCTAAGTAAAGCAAAACACACAACTGAGCACTGGAGGATTAATTTAATACCTAAATTCAAACTCTTGCTTTTAAACAATAAAAAAAATAATTCTGCATTCAGCCAACTCTTGATAGTATAAAAGGGGTAGTCACAAAATCCAAGCGTGTATCAGATCTGCCATGATCTCCTTAGCCATTGTCTCCATATTAAAAGCCCCTGGGTAACTATTATACCTTGATAATTATTAATATATTCAAGGATTTCACTTTATCAGGATGCAATAATTCAAAGCAGCTTGAGTTTCACCTCTATTGATGCTTTTTTCTTTGGGGATTTATCGTGTGGTATTATCTGAAGCTCTGAATAAGCTTTTTTTATAGCTATATATGGTCAATATTTTTGCTACTCTATTTGCTCTCACATAATTAACTGAAAGTTTTAAAAGTAAGTTCTTGCAGAGATTAGAAAGTTTATTTAATTTGAATACAGTCTTAAGGTATTTCTAACTATCTCTAGGCAAGCAAATAGAGATGGATTGGCATACAAAGCCAAGAGCCAAGATGTTGTGAACCCACTGGCACAAAAAAACCCAAAAAACCCCAAAAAAAACCCCAAACAAACAAACAAAAAAAAGGCTCATTGTCTTTCTGCTGTCCTAGGAGATGGAAGATAGGTTCACAAGATTCTGGAAAGGCTGAGAACACTAAAAAAAGCAGATTCAAAATTTTTTTTCAATACTTTTACAGACCTACTAGATATACTTTTGATGTACTTTGACTTGTAGTGAAATCACTAACTTCTGCAAATTGAGCAATTTCAAATTAAGAGATAACTGCTCAGAGTCATCTAAAAAAATGACTAACTGATGGTCTTCAGATTTTCTGAAGTTTACTAGGGGTAGATATATCAAACATTGCTTTATATATACTCACTTCAGCCCTGGAACATCCAGAAGATTGGTCAGTCCAGTCCAGTTAATTTCCAAAAGCTGTGAAATACAAAGGAAGAGGGGGAGAAAAGAAAAGCAACTTAGAATTCATAACACTGAAGAAAAACCTCAATTGCTTTAGATTCTGATCAGTGGAGAGTTAATAACCAGTTTCCAGGATTTTCTTATACACACAAAAAACCCAAGTCTCTTCCACTCTAAGAAATTTTTAGACAAATTTTTTAATAACAATTATAAAAACTCACCATCTTCTTAGCCACCCTTCCACACATGCAAATAAATACACTACACATCCCCCAATATACACACGTACACAGGATCTACTCCACACAACCAGTATCAAATCATGAAATGTGGTCCTATTTTCTGGAGAAATATTTTCATATTCACCATAGATCTGTTATAGATGAACAGTCGTGAGCATGAATTTACAAAGTATAATATATTGATGAAGAATCCCATTTGAGACCAGGAAAATAAGAGATCTAGAAGATAAGGTCAACAGAAAGAAGGAAGGAATGGGATTAAGAAGGTGGAAAGATGTGCCAATAGCTTGCAAACATAGAGGAGGCTGTTTTCAAAAACAAAGAGAGAAATTCATTCTACCACTGATGCAGTAAGGAAGAAAAGTATCAACAGGATTAAGTATCAAAGTGAGGAAAATCTTCAGAAATAATTAGTATGTATAACTCTTTGCTAGTTCATATACACTTTCTTCACTGAAAATCTTTACAGAACATTATGCTGTATACAGGTACCTATTCTGTTTCAGGACTGCTGGCATTAACAACCAATTTAAACATCCTTTTTGATCCTAGAATATCCTAATTCCATATAACAAAACCAACAGACCCAAGTTTCCTTATTTCCCTTCTCACTGAAAGCTTTCTATTAACTGTATATAAGTTAGCTGAATACATAAGCAACAAACAAACCCAAATGCACCCAATTACCACCATGTTTCCAAATCCAACTAACCTATTTTAAGCATAACTGCATGAAAAAAGGATTTTGAGACTCCTCAGTTAAGAAACTAATTGTGATGGTTCAGCTAAACACTGAAACAAAACAACAAATATTGCATATTTCCACAAAAAAGCAAGAATCATCACACTGTAACCATTTTCTTTTAAAAAATTAGCATGTACATTTACAAAGGATCTATTAATAGTTTACTTAGTGATTTCCTTTGTGAATACTTCCACTAAATGTAGCACATAATGCATTTACTCACATAAGGAGCACTATTACTTAATATACTTTTGCACTGGTGGCAAAATATTTCAACAATTTTACCTATGAACAATGTTACCTGACCTACCTGTAACAATTAAGCACACACACACAAAAAAAACATTATCCTTTCAATGGAAAAATTAGTGCTGTAACCACTACTGACCATCCTTCTAGCTAAACTTCGTGTCACTGACCACGACCCACTGAGCCATAAGAGTTTAGCCAACTTTCAACCAAGTTCATTATCCCCTTACCTAGTCTGTACTTCATCAGTTTACCTATGAGGATATTGCAGAAGACAGCATTAAAAGCTTTACTGAAAAAAATTGTTATGAAATGCCTTCTTTTACATTGATACCTAAGCCTTAGTTCTCTAGCTCTCCAAATAAACTCTGAATTAGAACACACAGGATATTTATATTTAAGAAAACAAAGACATTTCAGTGTATTCTTACTTGAAAATTATTAGTCTATGTTCTTAAATCTCCTACTCATCTTAAATCTGAAAAGAAAGTGAAGAAAGGAATAATTGATCCAGTCCAACTTGGTGTGAATAGCTTCAGTTTTGTACTACTTCCTCAATGCTGCAAACCCACAGATGTTTAATTAATGTAACATACTAGTAGCTTGGTAATAGCTGATAAGACTAACCACAAGTTGTGTTTTCAGACTGCTGCTCTTATTCCAGTAACAAGTTTTGGTTGTACATTAGGTGACATTTTAAAAATCTATGCAGACTACCACAGCCTTGGAAGAAGGAATTTTATAATTACTTTTATAATTTGTAATTTTATAATATGAATTACTTTAAGATAAAGAACCCAGTTCATTACATGATTTGTTCATTTTTTCATTATTCATAGGCAAAATACCTCCAAAAAGTGGTCCCTATCCTAAGGTGTTCATATCTGCATCCCATATTTAGCAGTTTTACATAATGATGTTTTCAGAATAAATAGAACATGAGAAAATATTTGCATTTCCTTGTTTTCATGTTTTGTTTAGTATATTTCATATGGCATTAAACACAGCAAAACCCTGTGCTGTCTCCTAAACAGACTTAACAGAATTAAATGCATTAACCAATAGAGCACATGTTGAAATTCATCTCCTACATTAGACTGAAACATGTATCATACTTGTTTCTGTACTAACTGCCACAATCCAAAACAAAATGAAGAGCCAGCTATGTGATAGCACTACACATTTTCCACTGAGGTTGCAATACAGAGCATGAAGCACACACAGTGCCTATGGTACAACCACACTCTTGTCGAAAACAAGGGTACAAATTCATTCTGTCATCAGTCCTTAGACCATGCAGCATGTAAACAAATAATTACACAAAAACCCTGAAAGAATAGTGCTATGAAGAGTGGCCATTTAGACAAGAAATGCAATTAGTATATATAGTATCAGAAATTCTCTTCAGGAATCTCTCTACAGGAATAAATACCAAGATAAAGACCAATTTCAGAAGTGTTAAAACAAATCTTTTCCATTCAGAGTTGAAGCTTAAGAAATTAAAAAACATTACTACAGCTAAGTTCTTTACAGGATTATTAGAAAAGCTTTGCAAATAAATCTTAAGCCATTAAATGTTTTGGAAGGAATATGAGCCTTCAAACTCCTGGCACAAATCAAGCTTTCCCTATTTGGGCTTTAAAGGCAAGTTCTCCTTGCAAAGATTTGTTGTATTTGCCCAGCAAAGAGCTTCCCTTCCAGTTCTACCAGAAGCACATGGATATCACACATCCTAAGATGGGTATAGTGACAAATACTTGTTTCTTTCCATGTTTTGGGGGTGAGGTGGTTTGTTGGGGTTTTTGTTTGCTTGTTTTAGTGTTTACCTCACACTCCCATCACCTCCACATTCCTTTCAATAAGGTTGTTGTCTGCACTGAGGCCTCCAAACACAACCAGTCCAGCAATAGATACACCTTTTGTAACACAACAAGAGTTTTCCAAAAGGCCACATCAGCTCACACAAAGAAATCTGACATCTGCATAGTATGGAAACAGCACTGACAGCAGACAAACCCACCACAGACTGAGAAGCAAGGAGGCAAATCTACAGGACTGCTTGGTGTGCAGGAAGGAGCCCTTGCAGACACAGTCCAAACAAATAACAAGGATTTTCAATCTCCATTTGGGCATTGCCATGCCATGACTTGCTGGGGAAGACAATCCCCTACCCTGTGGTTCTGACATAAGTTAAAGCAATGCAACTTGCTGGGGAAGACAATCCCCTACCTTGTGGTTCTGACATAAGTTAAAGCAATGTCACCATCCTAGCTAACTGAAGAGCTCTACAGAGAAAAACAGAGCAAGCCAAAGGCTGCCAGCTGAAAAAACTTTGGTGAAGCACTCAACAGAAAAAAATAAATTTGTACTTAGAAAATAGCTTAATATAATCTCCTTTTCTCTTGCTGTTTTGAGCAATGCATAAATCTCTTAGTTTAGCTAAATTCAGAGAATGGCAGCTGGTTCTCTGCAGCAAAACTAACAGGGCACTGGAAAGACTGCATTCAGGATTTGTCACCAAGTGAAATTCTGCCAGGAGCCAGAAATTATGTGGTGTCTCAACAGCACGCTGCAACAGAGAGGTAATGTGCCTTGCAGAGGCTCTTAGCAGCCAGCTCACTGGCCTAGGGCAGCATTTCAGACACCAGTTACACTTCCTGATGAAGTAGTTTGCGTGTCATATTACTCAAAGCTCTTTCAACTCTTCCTCTGCTCAGAGAAGTGAAAACAAATTACATTTCTCCATTAAAAAAAAAATAAATCACATCTTATCAAGGCTCTGTACTGAGAACTAATGCAACCCATACATTGAAAGTAAAAAAAAAAA
>NW_008678851.1:0-324 GCF_000695815.1 Acanthisitta chloris
CCAAACTGGGAGAGACAACCCCAAACTTGGAGACACAACCCCAAATTGGGATAGACAGACACCCCCATATTGGGAGAGACGACCCCAAACTGGGAGACCCCAAACTGGGAGAGAGAGTCCCAAACTGGGAGAGACAATCCCAAACTGGGAGACCCCAAAAGTGCGAGAGTCCCAAACTGGGAGGGGGATCCCAAAAAATGGGGAGAGACAACCCCAAACTGGGAGAGCCCAAACTGAGGGGGACACCCCCAAACTGGGAGAGCTGAAGCTGGGAGAGGCAACCCCAAACTGGGAGAGACAACCCCAAACTGGGAGACCCCAAAC
>NW_008678851.1:568-2313 GCF_000695815.1 Acanthisitta chloris
TGGGAGAGAGAGTCCCAAACTGGGAGAGACAACCCCAAATTGGGATAGACACCCCCAAATTGGGAGAGACAACCTCAGACTGGGAGACCCCAAAATGAGGGGGACACCCCCAAACTGGGAGAGCCCAAACTGGGTGAGACACCCCAAACTGGGGGTGCAGGATGGAGGTGTCAACTCTGCTCTTCTTCCTCCTCTTTTCCTCTTCTTCCTCCTCTTTTCCTCCTTCTCTTTTCCTTCTTCTCCTCTTCCTCTTCCTTCTCTTTTCCTCTTCCTTTTCCTTTTCCTCTTCCTCCTTCCTTTTCCTACTTCTCTTCCTCCTCCTCTCTTGCTCTTCTTCCTCCTCTTTTCCTTTTCCTTTTCCTTTTCCTCTTCCTCCTCCTCTTTTCCTCTTTTTCTCTTCCTCCTCTTTTCCTCCTTTTCCTTCTCCTCCATCTCTTTTCCTGCTGCTTTTCCTCCTCCTCTTTTCCTCCTCCTCTTTTCCTCCTTCTCTTCTCCTCTTCCTCCTCTCTTGCTCTTCCTCCTCCTCTTTTTCTCTTCCTTCTCTTTTCCTCTTCCTCCTCCTCCTTTTCTTCTTCTCTTTTCCTTTGCTCTCCTTCCTCCTCTTTTCCTTCCTCCTCTTTTCCTCTTCCTCCTCCTCTTTTCCTCTTTCTCCCCTTTTTCTCTTTTCCTTTCTCCTGTTTTCCTCTTCCTCCTCCTCTTTTCCTCTCCCTCCTCTTCCTCCTCTTTTCTTCCTCCTCTTTTCCTCTTCGTCCCTTTCCTACTTCTCTTTTGCTTTGCTCTTCTTCCTCCTCTTTTCCTCTTCGTCCCTTTCCTACTTCTCTTTTGCTTTGCTCTTCTTCCTCCTCTTTTCCTCTTCGTCCCTTTCCTACTTCTCTTTTGCTTTGCTCTTCTTCCTCCTCTTTTCCTCTTCGTCCCTTTCCTACTTCTCTTTTGCTTTGCTCTTCTTCCTCCTCTTTTCCTCTTCGTCCCTTTCCTACTTCTCTTTTGCTTTGCTCTTCTTCCTCCTCTTTTCCTCCTCCTCTTTTCCTCCTTCTCTTCTCCTCTTCCTCTTCCTCTCTTGCTCTTCTTCCTCCTCTTTTTCTCTTCCTCTTCTCCTTTTCCTCTTCGTCCCTTTCCTACTTCTCTTTTGCTTTGCTCTTCTTCCTCCTCTTTTCCTTCCTCCTCTTTTCCTTTTGCTTTTCCTCCTCCTCTTACCTCTTCCTCCTCCTCTTTTCCTCTTCCTCCTCTTCCTCCTCTTTTCTTCCTCCTCTTTTCCTCCTCTTTTCCTGCTCTTTTCCTGTTTCTCCCCCAGATGTGTTTGTTGTACTCTCGACAATTTGCTCAGCTGGGAAACATCTCTGAGACCACCAGGTAAGGGACAGAGAACACCCTCAAATTTTGGGGCTCCCCCTAATTATTTGGGGTCCCCCTAATTTTTTGGGGTCCCCCTAATTATTTGTGGTTCTCCTAATTATTTGGGAGCCCCTAAATTTTGGGATGTCCCTAATTTTTTGGGGTCTGCAGGTGTGAAGCTCTGGCCAAGGAGTGACCCCTGGGGGTCCCAATTTTTTGGGGTGTCCCGAATTTTTTGGGGTGTCCCCTAATTATTTGTGGTCCCCCTAATTATTTGGGTCCCCCTAAATTTTGGGGTCCCCTAATTTTTTGGGGTCCCCCAGGTGTGATGCTCTGGCCAAGGAATGACCCCTCAGGGTCCCAATTTTTTGGGGGGTCCCTAATTATTTGGGGTCCCCCTAAATTTTGGGGTG
>NW_008678852.1:0-15136 GCF_000695815.1 Acanthisitta chloris
GGGTCCCTCGAGGTTTTGCATCCTTTGGGAGGGGAGCATCTTTGGGATCCCCCACGGCTCTGCATCCTCTGGGAGGGGGCATCCTTGGGCGGAGGGGATCCCCCACCGCTCTGCATCCTTTGGGAGGGGGACAGCCTCGGGCGGAGGGGATCCCCCACGGCTCTGCATCCTTGCGGGAGGAAGAGGGGCGGGCCGCTCTGCATCCTTGCATGGGGGGGGGGCGGAACGCTCTGCATCCCCGTATTGCAGGGATGTCCCCCCCAGCTTTGCATCCGTGCATGGGGGGTGGGTCCTCCGTCACTTCGCATCCTGGCGCTGGGAAGGGGCTGTCCAGGCTGCTTCGCATCCTGGCGTGAGGGGTCCACTTTGCAGCTATTCGGGGCGTGGGGGGAGGGATCCTCCAGCGTTTAACATCTTTGCGTGGCAGGGAGGTAGTCAGGCTGCTTTGCACGTTTTCGTGGCGCGGGTGGAGGTCCCCAAACCACTTGGCACATTTGCACCATGGTGCTTTGGGCCTCTCTGCACCCTTGCGTTGGGAAGGATGTGTGTGTGCTGTCACTTTGCATTCCTACAAGGAGAGAGGGATCCCTGGCTGCTCTGCACCCTTGCGTTCCTACATGGGGGAGGGACGGGGAGGGCAGTGCTTTACATCCTTGCATCTTGGCGAGAGAGGATCCATCATCTTTACATCACTGTGAGGGATGAACTGGGCTCGTGGTTGCCTGTGCACCTCTAGCCGGTGTAGGGCAGAGCTCATCACCCCCTGGCTGGGGAACATGGGGGGTTATGGGGGACTGCAGCCTGCTGTGAGGCTGGAGATGCAGAGAGGACAGGGCTGAGCAGGGCAGAAGCCTGGAGTCACCTGTCATGCATGCTGCCAGCCTGATGCCCTCCCTGGGATTCAGAGCCCCTGTGGGTTCTGTGCCCCCCTGCTGGCCCCCCCAGCCCAGGGTACCCCTGTGGACAGGCTGCAGGTAGGCCCGAGACCCCCCAAAGGTGCACAGCCTGGGCCTCCATGCTCAGTGATTCAGCTACTTGCAGGGAGCTTTAATTTTATTGCTTAAAACTCGAGTTCTTGCTGCCTCGTGGTGGTGTCAGCGCAATAAAATACCTATGGATTAAGATGCCTTTTAACATAGTTTGTGACCGCTTTGTCTGCAGCTGCCTGGATCCAGCTGCTGGATATGTGGCCGGACACAAGCTGGAGAAGGCGAGTGCAGCACTGGGATGTATGGGCAGCTTGGCAATGGCAGCATTAATAATTCATCTTCAAAACTTCAGTGTGCCACGGCACACCCCTCATGCTGCATCTTGTTGCCTGGATTTTAGAGAGATTACTAGTATAATCTTTCAAAAAACAGTATTTAGGTGGCATTTGTGTATCTCTGTAGCTTCCCCTGTGAGACAGGTTGAACAGCTTGGTGAATAGGGGAGGTTGATGACAGCATCAGTCCAACACAACTTCCTCTGGCAGCTAGAAGGTTAACATACACCGTGCTCTGCTGTCGCAAACGCAGGGCAGGAGAAAGGCTCTTACACAGAACGCTGTGATGCAACTCAGACCCCAAATGTCCGCTCCTTTTCCCAGGAGCTGAAGCCTACGGAGAAAACTCGAGATGAAGCATATTTTGCTTTGAGCTGTCATCTCCCTTGGCCCAGTTCTGAACCAAAGATGCTCATCCTCCATTTTATGGCGGATGACAAATCAGCCACGGATGCCAAGATCTTGACAAGTTACGAACAACAGCCCTCAAGCCAAAAGTGTTAAGAAATAAAAAAAGCAAAGCGGGAATGCTTTTTTGCAGAGCTGCTCATCCAAAAAGGCACCCTCTGAGCTGCACCCCACGGGCGAGAGCTGTGGCATTTCACACATCTCTGTGAGCAGAGAGGCTGCATTCAGCTCCTGGGTCGGATCTGCTTCCACTTCCCCAGATCCACCTGGATTTTTGTAGGGTGCATGTCCAGCTCTGGTGGGAAAAGCCACGCTGACACCCTGTGCAGGGCACATGGCACAGCGCTGCAGGGAGCAGCGTTTGAGCTGGCTGGGAGCACTCTGCTCTGGAGGTGCCAGTCCTGCGGCTGTTCCCAAAGGCAGCGAGCAATGGGTTTCCAGAAAGCCCCTTGCTGCTGGCTGAGGGTTTCCTGGGTTTATCAAAGCGCCTTCTATATTGGGGAGAAAAAGGCTGGTTTGTTCAACAGCGTCCTGCTCACACAAACCAGCAGCGAGCGAGGGAGATCCTTCTGGTAATGAGCTGGGCACAAAAGAGAAAAAAACCCGTCATTGAAGATTTTCTTTTGGTGATAGAGTCATTAAAAACAACACATGATTCCTGGGCCAGCAGGGATCTTTTCCAGGCAAAACAGAGCCAGGGTCTGTGCTGTGTTCCCACAGCCCCATCCCCTGACTCCTCCTCTGAAGATCAAGGCAGCATCACTGCTCCTGGGCAGTCCTAGTGCAGGAGCCATGCATGGAGCAGCTGAAGAATAACAGAGGAGGATCACACATGGTTTCATCCACACCTTTCTCCCTCCTTTTTCCATTCAGCATTAGGGTATGAGGATGGATTTTTTTATTTTTTTTTTTTGGCATGGATTTAGTTTGTATCCATAGCAGAGACACAGCCAAAAGGTGGTGGTGGTGGTGCCACTGGGGCTGGCAGCAGCTTCTGTGGGATGGGAAGGACCCAGTGAAGTGGCCTCAGCTCCATGACCAGTGCTGGAGAGCATGGAGAGCCCCCCATTTCTGAGAAATCAAACAACAGAACCCAAACCCACATCAAGGAAAATTGCTGCCTGAAAACTCACTTACCAGAACTGGGCTTGTTCAGCCTGGAGAATAGAAGGCTCTGGGAAGACCTTAAAGCCCCTAGCAGTGCCTAAAGGGAGCTTAGAAAAGAGGAGAGACTATTTACAGGGGCAGATATTGACAGGTCAAAGGAAAATGGTTTTAAACTAAAAGATAAGAGATTCAGATTAGATATTAGGAAGAAATTCCTAGCTGTGAGGGTAGTGAGGCACTGGCACAGGTTCCCTAGAGAAGCTGTGGCTGCTCCATCCATGGAAATGTTCAAGGCCAGGTTGGACAGGGCTTGGAGCCACCTGATCTAGTGGAAGGTGTCCCTGCCCGTGACAGGGGGGTTGGATTAGGTGATCTTTAAAGTCCCTTCCAACCCAAACCAGTCTGTGATTGTATGATTTACAGCATTTTCTAGTGACATACCTGTAAAGAAACATCATTTAGATAAAAAACCTACAGGAACCTGATTGCTTTAAACCTGACTTGCAGCAGGAAGAGGTTTTTATACTAACCCCAAGGTAACGTGGCAGTTGCATTTATGGCATCCTCCTAAGCAGAGCGGGTGCAGCGGAGCCCAGCCCTCAGAGGCGGTGGTGATTTAGAGGCAATTTAGTCAAGTGCTGTTCCTAGAGCTGAAACATTCTGCAGTAGAAGAGGGGGGGAAAAAACCCAACACCAACTGTGGCATTTACTAATAAAACTCTTGAGGAATATTTTTAGCTGTGATTTAATGTTATGTTGCACTTTGCTGTGAAGTGTTCACTCACTGAAGCCTTCTGGCAGTTGGTAGAGCTGTCTTTGGCTGAGCTCACAGAGGAGGAGCTGCAGATGGACCGGAGGAGAGGTGCGGGCAGCACTCCCAGCCGGGCGGGTGATATGCCTTCCTGGTGGGACACAGGTCATTGATCCAGCCACAACCCAGGGAGGGATGCAGCTCTGCCCTGAGGCCAGTCAGTCATCCAGCTCCCTCCTCCCTTTGGCTGGAGGGCCTGACCCTTTCCCCACGGTTGCTGCTCAACCCAAATCTGTTCTTGGCCTGCAGCAAATATTCCTCTGTGCCACCCAGGATCAGGGCTGAGACCTCTCAACTCATTTCACTTGTGCTGCAGGACCAGTGAGTCTACATCCCTGCCTTCCAGTCTTCCCCAAGCTGATAGCCTGAGGATGGGAGACTAGAAACAGCATCCCACATCCTGGGGCTTTTCAGTCGCCAGGGTGTTTTGCCACCCAATGCTTTTCCATGGGACGTTCTGACCCTTCAGTGTAATGGTCTGGGATCATGGAAATTTAGGGGAAATTTAGATTAGATATTAGGAAGAGGGTTTTTAATGTGAGGGTGGTAAGACACTGTAACTGGTTGCCCTGGGAGGTTTTGGATGCCCCAACCCTGGTGGTGTTCAAGGCCAGCCTGGATAAATCCTTGAGCAGCCTGGTTTGGTGGGAGGTGTCCCTGCTCAGGGCAGGGGGTTGGGACTAGATGATTTCTAAGGTCCATTCCAGCTCCTTAACATACTATGAAACTATACTATAAAGCCAGACTCCTTTGGGATGCAAAGGTCTCAAGGAAGGGGCAGGCAATGGCATTGTTTCTCCCATGACCAGTGCAGCCATGAGAATTTACCCTCACTAGAGACCTCTCCTCTGCTTTATTTTAAGCAAGGGGAATGCTTGAGAGTTTTAATATATTTAATTAACCTTTGGGCAATAGCTCTGGAGCAATGATCACCTTCACACAAAGCAGTGACATTTGTCATGCTAGTGGTGTGCACAGGCATTTGGGCTGGCAACAAATTAAGAAGTTGTCACAAATGCATTTTGTAAATTAGAGCAACGAGTCCTTGCAGTGCAGCTCATGCTCCATTTTGTGGGAAGTAAATCAGCGGATCTGGTCCAGCTTCTAGCAGGCAGATTTCCCTGCACCACGAAGAGCCACCTGCACAGTTTTCGCTGGTTGATTTTTTTTCCCCCTGAGACAATAAAGCTTCAGCCTCTGTAGGCTACAGGCTCTGCTCTCTCCTGAGGATGTTCATGGCCCACATCAGTCTAACAACTGTCATTGAGAAGCAGTTTAGGGCCACCTGAGCCAGAGGTTGCCCCTCAGCCATTAGGTGGCTGCTAGTGGCCTTGTCCATACTCTGCAGGTTTGTCCTGTTGCTCTTTGAACCATCCCATACTGATTTCCAGCACTCTCCATGGCAGAGTTCCACAAATCAACACCTCCAGAACCTGCTGCTTTCACACCTACCACCTATTTTTGTCTGCTCAAAAGCATCACACCCCCCCCAGATCCTTCGCAGCCCTCGTCTGTACCAAATCCATCCTGCCAAACTCCACAGAACAAGCTCCTTCAGGTACCTACAATCCCAGCTGAGTGTCACCTCTGCCTTTTGTCCTTTCCCTGACTTCAGAGTCAGGGGGTTTGTTGCTCCTTTCAATATTTCAGGACTGCCTTGCATCTCTCTCCTGCCCCCAGCCCTTCACCACCTCACCATTTGCAGGATCCTGCACCAAATCAAGGTCCTGAGCAGTCACTGCAAGATCTGGCACTTCTTGTTCATTTGATATTAATTTTTAAACTTTTTTCTTCAAGGTTAATAGACATTTCAATATACCACTTTGGTTTTTTGCACTACTCTGGCTTCTGGCATCTGACCAAAGCTTTTTCTCCCTTGCAAAAGCCTCCAGTTCCTGGCAGCCTCTGGTCCTTGGGGCTCAGCAGTGCCCTGGGGAGCCTGATTTGGGCAAGAGCTTTGATTGCAAGGGCTGAGCAAATGGACTGCTCCAAAGCTTGGCCTAGAACTGAGCTTAGTGCAAGGCTGACGCAAACTCCATCTTCAGGCATTTGGCTTGCCACATATTTACCCACACTCTCCCCAAATCCAAGCTCAGGATTTTTGACTGTGTTCCATGCACCATCCAGGCGGTTAGGTGCCATGCTCCAACATGGTCAAGAAAGGTATTGGAGATACTTCATTCCCAATCCAGGTTTCTCCTGCAGGGAGCACCCAGCCATAGAAAATAAACCCCGAAATTGCCTTCTGCCCCACCATGGCCCAGTGTAAGTGGGTGGCAGCCAGGAGACTTCTCCCTCCTCTCTCATGCAACATAAAACAGTGCACCAAATTTGAGACTGCAGGTATCAGGCACTTACCAAATCAAACATTCATCACAGGAATTAGCCAGCCCCTGGGAAACGTGTTGTCACGATCCTCTCCCTCCTTGCAGGGCCACCCAGAGCATGCATGGTCCTTCAGGCCACTTTGGACCTTGCTGCAGGGTTGCAGGTCACACCACAATCCCCTGCCCAGTGGGAAAGAGCAAGTGGGTTTGAGGGTGCAGTGGGGGTGAGGACACAGTTCTGCACATGAAAAGCTATTGCAAAGAATATGAGGAGCAATGGCTGGACATGAAACTTTTTTTTTTTGGAGTCTCATACAAAACAAGTGCTGCTTTTCTGCCCCCAGTGGAACCCCAAAGGCCTCAACTGCCAGGTGTGATGGCTGCTGAGGTAAAGGATGACATCTGGAAGGAACCAGCTCTAGGGGTCACCTGTGGGCTGGCAGCTGAAAATCACACCCCAAGTCTGCTCTTCAGGGACTGGGGGCTGGCAGTCAGGGTCCAGGGCAACTGTTATTCTCCATAACACCTTGGTCTGGGAAAGCAGGAGCAGCTCCAGGATTCAGGGTACTGTGGGCAATTTGCTGATTGTTCCCTGGGAGAAACCAGCTTCTTAGGGGAGAAGATAAAGCTTGGTTTAGGTCTCATCTCCTCTCCTGTCCAGGTACCTCAGCTGATTTGTGCTTGGGCACAGTGTGCTGGACACAGTTCCCTTCCAAGCTCCTTTGCTGGGTTTGAAAAGCAGGTGGGAGGCTAGAGAGTCTCTCCTTTCACCTGCAGAATTTTCCAGTACAAGATTCAGAGTTATTGATTCTTTCAGCAGTTGAGGAGAGAAGCAGAGTGATGAGAAAATCCCCACAGTGTGCCTGTACCATGGCAGCAGTTCTCAGGAAACCCCTGGCCGGTCCCACTCCTCCTGCCTTCCACCTCCAGAAAATTCCTGCCAAGTTTGTGGCTCCCTTTTTCCTCCTCTTCCAGCCACCACCTCCCACGGAGGGCTCCTCATTTTCACTCAGGGCACAAAAAAACCTCATGGATTTTAGTCCATGTAAGCGATACTAGAGCCTAGCTGATGTTCCCAGACCCGGGAGAGGAAATACTCACACTACACCAGCCCAAGAGAGTTTGGTTAGCTGAGGTTGTACCTTTGATTCCCACACCCATGGAGCATCCAGCACCTCAATAAATAGGGACCCTTGCTGAGGGTGGTTGGAAAAGCCTGTGTGACCACCTAAACTCAAGTGGGGCTTTGAAGGTGAAGCATCACAGGGGCTTGCACTCTTGTCCTGAAGTAACTGAATGATGGGATGGGAAGGATAGTGCTGAGCTGGGCAGGCAGTGCTGCAGCCATGGCTGGGGTCTCCCTGCAGCCTCCAAGTCATCCTCTGCATCTCCTAATGCACCATCAGCTAGAGAGGAAAGAAAAATCCAAACCCTGAAAGGCTGGCATATCTCCTGAGCCGCAGCTGGAGAGGTGGGCAGGAGCTCATCCTCATCTACAGGCATCCATCATCAGTGAGGATGGACATTCCTGTCTGAGGGGAGGAATTTAGGAACTCCTTTTCAAACCCTCTGTGCCAGAGTTGGCATTTCACAGCAGGGCCTGCCTGTCGGGGTCAGACACCTGCACCAGCCCTGGAGCGGCCTGGTAAGGTAGAAAACCCTCCCAGATGTCCAACCTGAGCAAGGACACTATGGCAGACGTCCCACCTGCCCTGGATAAAGCATGTCCACACCACCAGCACTGACATAACCCTCACCTTAGCTGTGCTCTCACAGCTCACAGACAGGCTCACGGCAGTGTGTAAAGAGAGCACTGCAAGCAAGGTGCTGCCCCAGCCTTGCTGCCTCTGCCCTTTCTGGGGCACAGGAGGAAGGTGAGTGGGAGCCCAAGGTGACCCCAGCATTGGAGCTCCCCATCATCCCCCACCAGGGCCAGCAAACAGCAGCCAGAGCAGGGTCTACAGGCAGTCCTAGATACAACTGGAATCAGGGGACCAGGAGGCAGAAGCCAGAGGACAGGGACATTGACAAGGCTGTGACACGGGTCTAACACCCACCTTGAAGATTATGCCAAACCCAGGACTTGCCCCACATGCCAGCACCCACCCAGAGGACCTACTTGAGGCAGGAGCATGGCCAGAAGCAGGATTGAGGACCAGCAGCCCCAGCTGAGCTTAAATAACCTCCTGAGCCATGGGAGGGGGTGAGGGTTCCAGGTGTGGCCGTGGATGGGTGTGAAGATGATGAAGGCCAGGTGAGGCTGATGAAGGCCACCAGGGACTAGTAATACACATGGGAATATGGCAATTTGGCCCTGCAGGTGTCCAGATGTGGTTTTACTGGCTATATGGCAATGCCTAGGTGGTATGTACTGGGGGTACCAGTATGTTGGTGATGGCCCATGGTGCTGAGATGGCACTGAGATGGGGTCCAGTATGGTCCTAGCTATGGAAGAAATCATTAATGGCTCTTGGTCTGACTGTACTGTCCCTGTCTGGGCTTCTTGCACCAGGAAGTTACCCCATACCCAGCATATCTCTGCCCCTGGGAGTCCTTTCCTGAAGGACAGAGGACCTTCTACCCAAAATTGCCCCCTTCAAAGGCTTGGAAAATACCCAAAATATAAGCAAGAGCAGGAGCAGCGCTGGGTATAACAGCATCCTTTTGCTGGGGCTCTGGCCAGGCCACCAATGCTCAGGATTTGTGTGCAGCTGTTCGGTAGGTGTGAACAAGATGCACTGGTGAGGACAGAAATTAAGTTGGTGTCTGTGAGGTCACATGTAGCCCATCCCCACCCATAGCAATGTGGTCCCCTGAGTCAGGACAGGCCTTGAGATCACAAGTTTTAGGTCAGAAGTTGTCTGTTCAACCCAGAAGTTAGAGGTTTGGTGCTGCTGGTACAGCAGATTGAGAGGACACTTGTCATGAGAGGGGTGGCAGAGAGTTATGATCCCTGTGTTCCTGTTAGGAGCCATTAACTGGGGGAGAGTGTTAAAAAGTAGCTTCTCCCTTGGCTCAGCCGAAGTTGCCTGTCCCAGCTATTCCAGCCTGAAAATGTGTTCCCAGCTCCTTGGTTCCTTCGGCCGCAAGCTCTGAGTCTTATTTGGGCTTTTTGGGGTGAGATTAAAGGGCTCTTGTTTCTCTAGGGATGCTCTCCCATGGCATAGTCTCAAATGCTGCCATCAGATCCCTTAGACACCTTCTGTCCCTCTTCAAGTCTGTCTGTCCCGGGAAGTTTCAAACCACAAATCCCATTTTTTCATTCCACTCAGGGGTCCCTGTGGGGGATGGAGGCATGGGTGGCCCCAGTTCCCCTTGGATCCCCTGCACGGGGACAAAAAGCTTTGGGTGCCGGTGGCTGTGTCCCAGATGGATGCTGAGAATGGCTCTTTGTTCCCTGTTTCTAATTGCTGGGCTGAAGCAGCTCGTTAACAGCTCCGTCCCGTGCCCTCTGGTCCCTGCAGCCACTGCTCGGGGGAACCCCTGTGGGGACGTGTTGGGACTCAGCCTCTGAGAGTGGATTTTGAGGTGACATATAAAACCAGCTCAAAGCAAGCTTGGGGTGAAGCTATCAGCATTGCTCAGCTCTTTACACAGTCTGGGGAGGTTTGGGAGGTGCCCAGAAAGGGGGGTTGTACATCACCAGAACAAACATCCATCAGCAGATGTCCAGAGCCTGCCCTGCAAACCCTGTCACAGCAGAAAAAAAACCAGCTGGCAGAAGCCTCTTGGGTTTTTGGGAGCCAGGGATAGTATCAGCCTCTCCATCCATGTGCAGTGACTTTGGGAAGCACTGGAGGACACACTGTTTGCTTTGAGCCTGAAGCATCACACAACCCTACAGAGGGTTCAGGGCTGGGGTCCTTTCTGTGGTGCCCCAACTGCCCTGGGGCAGAGCGAAGCCCAGCCATGTACCCCCTGTCCATACAGACCTGGGAGCACAATCAGCCCTTTGGGAAGCTCCATATGAATGATTTAGGAACAAGTTTTGGACTCGTTCATGGAGGGAGCTTGAATTTGAATTTGAAAACTGTGGAGGAGCTGGTGGTGCTGGCGGGGGGACGGGAGCACTGGCCGGGTGCTATCAATGGGAAACTGTTCTGTCTAACGCTCCCGGGGCCAAAAAATGTGAACTCTGCAGATTGCTGGCTCTGTTCACGGGCACAATTGCTGGCTCCATTGTCGGCGTCCGGCTGCTCTGCTCCCAGCGATTAACGGAAGCTGTTTTTCCTTTGCTGCCAAAGCAGAGTTTTGTGAAAGATGGGATGGATGAGGGGTGCCCAGGATGTGAAATGGGCGGATTCTGCTTGCTGCTTTTGGGAGCTGGGAATGCTGTTTGTGCTCTCTGGTCCTTATCAGCCCAGGATCCAATTTGTGGTGATTTCAATGCTAAAGCCATCAGTTTGTCTTTGCTTTGGGAGCAGAGCTGAGCCCTGATGCACTTGTGTCACCTAAGACCCCCTTGTGCAAGCCTGTCCGTGTCCCAGTCCCAGGCTTCAGCACCCCAGTAGCCACCACTGTGGTTAATAAATACTCCTTTTTCTCCTCTTTTCCCAGCTTTTTACATCAGTGGGATAACTGCCCCCAGTATCCCACCCACCACACGGTGCCCATCCTTCTTCCTTCCTCACCATCTCCCATGGATGCCCTCACTGGAGATGAGGCCTTTGGGTGTGGGTGTCTCCCTACATCTCCTTGAGCCTAGCATGGAAAATGAACCATCCCGAGTTCAGGGGGGATGACAGCAGCGCAGATGACACCCAGAGATGCTGTGGGAACACACAGGGATGCTGGGGCGGGGGCACACAGGATGCTGGGGTGAGCTGGCTACTGCAGCTTGCCTCAGTGTAGTGTGTGCACAAATAAAAACCCTGGAGAGCTTTGCAGTGAGCTGGAAATAATGGCATTACAAGCGCTTCCTCGCTTCTGTTTGGGTTGGATGAGGCTTTTCAGGGCTGGCTGAAGGGCTGCAGCACACGGCGGTTTGCTCCTGGCTTGAGCGCAGCTCTGGGAAGTAAGTGAGAAAGGACACAGTGGCTTAGCAGTGGAGGACAAGGCTAGAGACAGGGCCCCAGCATGGTCCTCACCTCCATCCTGACATCCATGTACTTGCTGGCATCTGGAGGTTTGCATCCATGGAGCATCCCCTGCTTGGAAAAGCCCTGCTGCTACCTGCTGTGGGCGGGATGAGTGCCTTGGGTGGAGAGCAGAAAGAATGGGGGTAAAAATAGCAAGTTGCAAAAGCTTTGTATTTTGTTTCTTTCTTTCTCCTTTTCCTAGGAGAGGCGTGAGGGCTCGCCAGCAACATGCCGCTGGTGAAGAGGAATATCGAGCCCCGGCACCTGTGCCGGGGGGCTCTTCCCGATGGGGTGACAAGTGAGCTGGAGTGTGTCACCAACAGCACATTGGCTGCCATCATCAAGCAGCTGGGCAGCCTCAGTAAGTCATGGCACAGCAACCCTGGCATGGGATGGTGATGGGGCGGTGGGGTGCAGGTTGGATGCCGCAGTCGCTTCCTCTGGTTCCAAGTACAGAGAAACAAGGGCTATGTGAGAGCCATGTGGGCTGCAGCCACTCCTAATTCAGTGGGAATTATCCAGATAATTAAAAAAAGGAAGATGCTCAGGGCCAAGCCCAAACTAGGGACTTGGTGACCTTTTAAGACCCATTTTCCTTCCACAGCTGGTCTGTGCAGTGGGGGACAGAAAGTCTTTGAGAGCCCCTTGCTTCTCCTCTTGGCCAGAAATAGGAAGGTCAGGGAAAGATTTAAAATACACCAACATATTCTTTTTAATCTTAGAGCTTCATGAGGAAGAGAGGTCTATATAAAAGGTCTAAATCCTTATCTGTCTTCCTGTGCTGGGACTGATCTTAGCAGAAAAGGGCAGGCAAGAGCACTACACAAGCCAGTGTGAAGGTTTAACAGGGGCAACCTATTTCATTGCTGAATATCTACTTAAATAGAGAGAAGCGCAGGCTCTTCAGGGATCCCACTCTTTTCCCTCCTCTGGAACTAGATTCTTCTCTAAAATACTCACAAAAAAAATAAACCATGTATTTAGGGAGCTGCTGGAAGTGCAGGGTCTTGCTTGACCAGCACTCAGGCCATGGCTACCTAATCCAGGGGAAAAAGAAATCAAATACAAATGACTGAGTTGGGCAAACAGTCTGAGCAAGTAGTAAAAGTGCCTTGATTTTGGGAGCTGTTTGATATATGATTCTGGAGGAAACCTTGAGGAACTGGGGTGCTGACATGGATGCTGGGATGGGATGGATGCTGTAGCCTACAGGTGTTGGCAATGCTCTGCCAGACTCCTTGTTTAGCCCTGTGACAGGAATAACCCTAATCAGGAGCTGTTCCAGTGACGCACCAGATGCTGCAGAAAAATAACTCTACAGTGAAACAAATCACAGCTTCTCCCTGCTGTGACACTCCCTACACTGCCCTGTTCTCAGTTTCCCACCTTCAGGGCTGGGTTTCCACAGGCCGTGTCGTGTGATGGGAATTTTTGACTGCATCCATCCTGGTGGATCCAAAGGCTTTGAGGGGCACCATGAATGTTCTGTGCCCCCTGTGGGTGCTGCTCTCACTGAAAAGGATGTGTGTGCACAGAGGAGGGAACAGGAGAAGGATGAGTGTTTGTGCTCCCCTCACTCCGTGCAGTGATTTGGGAGAGGCTGTGGCTCAGCTCCCAAAAAAACAAGGCTGGAGAGAGCAGCCCGTGGAGCTGGTGGGGAGGCAAGGGATGGACTGGATGAGCTGCATTCCTTACTGCCGTACCAGTGACGGGCGCGTTGTCCTCTGCCAGGCAGGCACGCAGAGGACATCTTCGGTGAGCTGTTCAACGAAGCCAACAGCTTCTACATGCGGATGAACTCGCTGCAGGAGAGGGTGGACCTGCTGGTCATCAAGGTGACACAGCTGGATTCCACTGTGGAGGAAGGTGAGAGGCCAGGGCTATTTTGGGGTGATGGCTGGGTGGGAGTGGCTGGGAGGCATGTGGCTGGACCACCCACCATTGGTTTGTCCGGGGAGCTGAGGCCATCTCTGCATCACTTCTCCTTCCTGTGCCCACAGTTTCGCTGCAGGACATCAACATGCGGAAAGCCTTCAAGAGCTCCACGGTGCAGAACCAGCAGGTCGTGTCTCGCAACTCCATCCCCAACCCAGTGATGGAGATGTACCAGCGCTGTGACAAACCACCACCGCTCAACATCCTCACACCCTACAGGTACAGCAAGTAGAGCATCGCTTCTTGGGAGGGTTGAGGGGGTCCTGAGGGTCCTTTCAAGTAGGGGCATCAGGGGTTGCACCTCATCTGCTGCTTGGTGAGGGCTGAGAAGCTGCTTTCTCTGGTTGCTGTGCCACCATCCCCATTGTGTAGATTGCTTGGGATGAGTGACCCAACACAGTGGTACTGCAGGTAGTGACTGTTGTATTGGACATATTCATGGTGAGGCAATGGCTTATGGTTCTGATCGTGTCAAACCTCACGTGCAGGGGCGTCAGGGGGGTCTTCTCCTGTAGCTGATAACCCCCTCTTCTCTTTTCCCGACCCCCAGGGATGACAAAAAAGATGGCCTCAAATTCTACACCGACCCCTCCTACTTCTTCAACTTATGGAAGGAGAAAATGTTGCAGGCAACAGAAGATAAGAGAAAGGAGAAGCGCAGACAGAAGGTAACGGGCAGGTGGGGGACTCTGGGGACACCTGAGCTGTGGTTGCCTGGGACCTGGGGGACAGTCACCTTCCTGGCTTATCCCATGCACTCCCCTCCACTGTGTAAGGTGCATCTTGCGGGGCTGGGCAATGCTCCCTAGGTACTGCTCCTGGTCCAGAGGAGCTGGGCTGGAGATGGAGCTGTGGGCTTTGTGTGCCTGCAGGAGCAGCGGCTGGTGGAGGACTCCACCCGGGAGGTGAAGAAAGTGAGGAAAGCCCGCAACCGGCGCCTGGAGTGGAACATGATGGCATATGATAAAGAGTTCCGACCGGATAACAGGTTCTCACCATCCCCCTATCACATGGCGTCATCAGAAGGATCGCTGTCCCCAGATAATAGGCAGGTTCTACCTACTACACGTTCAGCTCACTGGCTCGCCTTTGCTTTGCTCTGCCTCTCCGTCTTTGGGGGGATGTGTTGCCCACAGCAGGGTTGGGATGATAAGCCAGAAGCCCACGGTAGCTTCATGGATAGCTGGTGCCCCCAGGGTGGCGTCGTGGACCTTGGAAGCAGCTTGGCATTGGGACAAAGTCAGACCACTTTCCATTTAGCAGATAAGGGTGGTTCAGCTGTGTTGGTGTCCTCCCCACCGCTATCTCTCTGCTGTCTTGTGCCTCTATATTTTTGTGGCCATTTTTTGTTTCCTTGTCGCAAGTCCAAAATATTCCCAAACTCACATTCCCCTGACCCGTTAGCCCAACTGATGCCCCCCTCCCAGGAGTACAACAGTTGGGTTTTTCTGTGCCATAGATCTTATGCGTCAGACGCGGCCGACCACTCGTACCCGGCGAGTCCCAACCACCCTGCGCAGCTGCTGGCCCCAGCGTCCCACCTGGCCCCGGCGGAGCACAAGGAGGGAGTGCTGGCAGCCACAAACCCCCAGGAGCACGTCTACCGCCCGACCGTGGGCAGCCGGCAGAACAGCCTCAACCGCCTCCAGCAGCCCCATGTGCCACCACCCCCCGAGGCTGTTCTCAATGGGCCGAGACCTCACTTAGTCAAGGATTACGGGTAGGGCTTCAGCCTTCTCTCTGGGGGGAGAGATACCCAGGTGAAGGGAGACTTGGTGGGTGTCTGATGCCCCATTTCTGGGTTGACATAGAGGGCAGACGTAGAGGGCAGAGCCCTCTTCTGCAGCTGTTGTGCTCCAAAACTGCTGGTGAAACCCAAGGCCAAATCAGTCAGGAGCACTTTTGGAGTAACGTCATCCCAGATAAGGGGACAGGATGGATGGATGGTTTTCTCCTGGGGTGTTGGCTGCTTTCTCACCACCTCATTCCCCATAGCCCATACCACTGGCAGGGCACCCCCACCGGCCTGACCCTGGGACAGAGCATGTATGGGAGTTCAGAGCAAACCAAGCCAGAGCAGAGATAGTTGGGTGCCAGGATGGGTGATGGGTGTCATCATTCCTCATACTGCTGACACGGCTTTTCCCTCCCGTTGCAGCCCACAGCCAGTGCCAATGGCAGAGTACTTTGTGCCGCCTGCCCCACC
>NW_008678853.1:0-8622 GCF_000695815.1 Acanthisitta chloris
AGCAGATAAGTCTATATGTATATACATAATATTATACACTATATATACATATATAAATACACCAATTTACACACAGATGTTTAATTACACAGGAATATGTAGGTACACATATTCCACACAGAAATACACAACTATCCATTGTGTCCATGAGTCCCAAATCTTTCCCATGTCGTGCCAGGCATTCCCTGGCTCCTCTGGTTGTTGCTGCCAACAGTGGCACAAATCCTGTGTCCTTCAGCTCCTGTTCTCAGTCGAGGTGTCCTGACCCAAACCTGCCCCAGCTCCAGGGGCTCCTCCTGCCTGGCGCATGGAGTTGCTCCCCATGCCCCGAGGTGGCGGTGGGTGAACGGTCAGGCCTCTCCTGGAGGTGCTCCAGCTGCAGAGTGGGAATGTGCTGAACCCTGGAGCTGCTCTGGAGGTGTCTCCTCAGCCATGCTCTCCTCACGCTGCTCCTGAGGCTCCTCAGCCACCACGGTGACCCAGTCCCAGTGTAGCTGCTCCTCGCGCGGCGCTGGGCAGAAGGACGGCGCAGAGCTCGGGGGCTTGTTCAGGAACTGCAGCACAGGAGAGGGGAGTTAGAGCTCTCTGAACCATGAACCATCCTTGCTCTTCACACACTGAGCCATCCTCCTTGCTCTTCATACACTGTACCACCCTCCTTGCTCTTCACACACTGAACCATCTGCCTTGCTTTTCACACAGGGACACCAATGTCATGTCCCCTCCGGCTGTGACATCCTGTACCAGGCTTGGAAGTGCCTTTATTTGCTGGAAGAACCCCAGGGCTGAGAGAGATCTTTGGGATATAAACTTGCCTTACAATAAATCAAACTCCTAAGTTTTGTTTGGAGACAAACACAAATGGTGATTTGGGTGAAGAGGAAGGAGCTCACAGGGAGATTTGTCTTAAGAGCTCCGAGAATCACTGGCCAATGCTCCCAGGGACATGTTGGGATTGCTGGGGCTGTGCAGGGCCAGGAGTTGGACTGATGATCCTTGGGGGTCCCTCCAGCCCAGGAGGTTCTGTGGTGCTGTGAAATGTGACTTGTTCCTGACACCTCAGAGAGCAGAGACACCACAGTGATGCTCTGTCAACACAGCCAACAATCCCAAAGGACAAAGGAAGGAGATTTGCAGGGCCACAAGGTTCAAAGAGAAAATGACTTCATTTTAGTCCTGGAATATCACAACCTCCTCCCACTCCCTGTTCCACTAACAGGTTGAACCAGCCTCAGGAAACAACCTGGACTTTGGAGGAGGTTGTGACAGCATTTGGAAGCCAACACAAGGACACCAGCTGAGCTGCACAGAGCAGTGACAGGTGGGGTAGCCCAGGGGCAGGTCCAGGGCACTTGCTGGAGCAGGACCACTGCACCTTGTTCTTGTCACCTGGTCCCTGTCTGATACCTTAGAGTGTTTTACATGGGCAGAGTCATGGAATGGGTTGGGTTGGCAGGATCCTAAAGCCCACCCAGTGCCAGCCCTGCCCTGTGCAGGGACACCTCCCACCAGCCCAGGCTGCTCTGGCGCAGTTAGTCTACCCCAGGTCACTTCACTTCCATTAAAACTCGTGGTCACACCTGTGACAGAACTTTGCTGCAGGAGAACTCAAGTGCTATTCTAAGCCTCAGAGGAGGCAGGAGATACAGAGCTCTTGGTTCAAATGAGGAACTAAAGTTGGCACCTGTTAATCTCTCACTTCAAAAGAAAAAAACTCTTCTGTTTCTGAGCCATTTAAAGCAGCTCTTTACACCTCACAAGATCACTGAGCATCAGGTGCAAATGCAAGGGCAAAATAAAGAAGCTCTAAAGGTTTTTGGCCCCAAGAGCCTTGGAGAAGCAAGTGGTGCTGCTGAAAAAGCTGATTGGTGTGTGTTAGGCAGAAACAAACCTCTTTCAGGTGCTGAGGGAAGGTGTATGAAGGGAAGAAAACATGTTTGGTGAGTCGATACAGGTAAAAGGAGGAGAAGAAACAAACAGGAATAGATACAAAAACGACCAACATGGACCCAATCAGCACAGTCACAATGAGCCACACAGGAGTGACACCTGTAAGAGACAGGGAGAAGGCAATTAAAACTCTAGTTATTAATTTCTTGAGTAATTATGCTCAAAATATAATTTTCTCTATGGAATTCCTCATCCCTGGGAGTGCACCAGGCCAGGATGGGGCTTGGAGCAGCCTGAGCTGGTGGGAGGTGCCCTGCCCATGGTTGGCACTCGATGGGTTTAAGTCCCTCCCAGCCCAACCCTTCCATGGGTTTCCCAGTTCCCCCCAGCACAGCCCCAGGAGTTACCATTGTGCGTGGTTTGTTCACACAGTTCCCTGCTCAGCTCTCCTGTCTTGTTCCACTCAGGGATCACTCCTTGCACTTGGACACAGTAAACTGTCCATGGCTCCAGCTGGGCTAAGATTTCAGAGTTGTGTTTAGTATCTACATGAGGTACCTGAAAAGAGGAGAGGACAACACATTCGAGGAGTCTGAAAGCAGGGATGAGGAGCTAAGGACTTAGCTAAGGACTTAGCTCAGGAATGACAATTACACTGAGTAGGACAGAGCTGCAGCATGAAAGAGGCTTTGAAGGGCAGAACGAAACACTTCTCCAGTTGAACACCCTGAGCTCTCCCAGCCTGGCTCCAGGGCCATGGAATCATGGAATGGTTTGGGAGGGACCTTAAAGCTCATCTTGTTTATATATATAGGTTCCTTTCAGTCACAGAATCATCACAGAATCCTAGACTGGGCTGGGTGGGAAGGACCTCAAAGCTCATCCCATCCCACCCCTGCCACGGGCAGGGACACCTCCCACCAGCCCAGGCTGCTCCAAGCCTCATCTGACCTGGCTTGGAGCACTCCCAGGGATGGGGAATCCACACCCTCTCTGGACAGCCTCCAGGAGCTTCACCAGGATGGTGTTTGAGCAGGAAAAGCAGAGAGGAAAGCCACAGAGGACAATACCCAGGCAGAGGAGGTCAGGGCTGCTTTGCTGCCTTTCTTCCAGTACCAGATCCTGTAATTCCAGGAGCCATAATATTGCCTCAGGGGCCACTTGTCCTCATCATGGTCAGCAAAAGGACCTGAGAAATCCACGTGCAGAGACCCAGACTCCGACTTCACCTTCACCTCGGGAGGCCCAATGAGAGCTGTGGGTGGTGGGAGAGAAGAAAGAAGGGGATTCAGCTCCATCCTGGTTTCAGTTTGACATCCTTAGACATCCCGAGATAATTCACCTTTTAAATAATTTGATCTGTTAGGAGAAAGTGATTTCTTCAGGCATAAATCAATTCTTTCCTTCCAGAGCTGCTCTGGGAAGGGATTTCTCACAGTTAACCAACAGACACCACTGCAAACTCCATCGCCCACACCCTCAGCCAGCCCAGTTCCCTCCGGCCGCCTGTGGTCACTCCTGGGAGAGGAAGGACTACGCCCATGGTTACTACCCACTTCTCCTTCTGGCCAAGCTGCCACATCTGTCCTTCCTGAGCAGGGAAGGGATTTGGTGTGGTTTGTTCACTGTGATCACTTTGACAAACAGAAGCATTGGAATTGGGATGTGCTGTCCAGGGAGGTGGTGGAGTCACCACCCCTGGAGGTGTCCCAGGAGCTCAGGACGTAGCACTCAGAGCTCTGGGCTAGCTGTGAAGTGGTGATGGGTCACAGGTTGGACCTGGTGGTCTCAGAGGGCTTTTCCCACCTCAGTGACTCTGTGAATTGTTTCTCCATCTCTGACTGTTTGTTCCTTGTGAACATTTTGCAAATGCCTCGTCCTTGTCACGGTGTTGTGGCACCAGCTTAATTATCTCACAAGGAACTTACAGTTCCATAAATCTGATGTAATTCCAGCAAACTCTGCCCTGGTTGCTCCTACTAAAGTTCTGTCTGGCCACAGACATGCTATAAAATGTCTAAGGAATTGTTTGGGTTGGGAGGACCCTAAAGCTCATCCAGTGCCACCCCTGCCCTAGGCAGGGACACCTCCCACCAGCCCAGGCTGCTCCAAGCCCCATCCAGCCTGGCCTAGAACACTCCCAGGGATGGAGCAGCCACAGCTGCTCTGGCCAAGCTGTGCCAAGGCCTCAGCACTCAGGGTTAGGGTTAGGGTGGGGTAGAGATTTCCAGGGATCTCCTTAGGGAGCTGCAAAGAGAGATAGAGACAGCACAGGACATGGTTCAGTCAGGGAAGGTGCAGAGGAATGTTCTAAACCTGCACAGCTAAATCCCAGACTGATCAGGGTTGGAAGGGACCTCTGGAGCTCACCCAGTCCAAGCTCCTGCCCAGGCAGGTCACCTAGAGCAGGTGACACAGGGACACCTCCAGGTGGGTTTGGATGTCTCCAGACAGGGACACTCCACACCCTGAATCTGCTCTGAAGGCCACATGACCTCAAATGTATGTCAAAGGACACCTCTGTTAATTATTCACCACTTTGCTCTCTGCTCTGAGAACCCATCCACACCTTTTTATTGCATCTCAGTACACTTTCTTCCTCCTTGCCTCTGGCTGACAGCTCCAGAGTTGCATTTTTTCCATCCATGGTTCAGTCTTCTGCTCTAGGCTGATGAAATTGTGCCACTGTAGTGGGTTTGAGGAGATAACCAGGAAAAACCTTTCGAAAACCAATGCTGTTCACTGTAAAATTCCACTCAAGAATCCAGGAGTGAGGAAACTGATGCAAATGGAGGCAGAAAAGAAGCACATTTGAAAGGTTTTTCTCACTGGTGAACAGAAGTTTCCTGTGTGGGTTTGTCTTACTGGAGAAAAATTCTTGGGTTGTATTAACTAAAGAACCTAAAATACTTGGGGCAAGGCCAGAGGAGGCCACAAAGCTGATCAGAGGGTTGGAGCAGCTTCCCTAGGAGAGAGTTGAGGCTGTTCGACCTGGAGAAGAGAAGGTTGTGTGGAGACCTCAGAGCAACCTGCAGGAGCTGAAGGGGCTTCAGGGAAGCTGCAGAGGGATCTGTGTTAGGAGCTGCAGGGACAGGACAAGGAGCAATGGGGAGAAATGGAGAGAGGGAATATTAGGTGAGATCTTAGGCAGAAGGTTTCCCTGTGCAGGTGGTGAGACACTGGCCCAGGTTGCCCAGGGAGGCTGTGGCTGCCCCAACCCTGGCAGTGTTCACAGCCAGGTTGGCTGAGCCTTGAGCAACCTGCTCTGGTGGGAGGTGTCCCTGCCCAGGGCAGGGGTTGGGGCTGGGTGGTCTCCAAGCTCCATCCCAACCCCTACAATTCTATGAATCCATGAATCTCTCCTCAGAAGAGATTTCAGGTTACCAATACCACAACTTACTCTGTTTCTGCCTTCAAGTGTTACAACTCTGATTTTACAGTTCAACATCATTAAGTTGAAACGTGATCTGCATCCCAGAGCTTCTCTCATGGAGCCAAATTGTCTAGGAGCATTGGGAGCAGCATTTTGTGGGGAAGAAAAGCCTTACTGTCATCCATTGGCTTGAACCTGAGGGTGACCCAGTCAGAATGGTCCTGTCCTGCCTCTGCTCTGAGCTGCAGGACATAGTCCCCGTAGGCAGACAGGGAAGAGATGTCACACTCTGTCAGGCTCAGGTTTGTCGTCACGTTTTCATAGGCCTCTCCAGGGAAATTGATGCTGCAGGGAAGAGAAACATGTGATGTGTAAGTTAGAACTACTTACTAGTTGTAACTGCAAGTCTTTCCACTTGATGAACAGGAGAAGTTCTGGCACAGAAGTAAGAAGAAGTAGATTCGGGGTATGGATAAGGATCACACAGAATTCAGGCAAGACAGGGAGACACTGGAGAGGGTCCAGGAGGGCCACAAAGATGACTGTAGGAAGTTGGCCTGGTTAGTCTGGAGAGGAGACGACTGAGAGGGATCCCATCAATCCCTACAAATGTCTCCCAGGGGTGTCAGGATGGTGCCAGACTCTGGTCAGAGGTGCCCAGGGACAGGATGGGGAGTGATAACCATAACACAACCACACCAAGTTCCACCTCAGCATGAGGAAGAGCTTCTATCTGTGGAGGTGCAGAGCACTGGGACAGCTGCCCTGGGAGGGTGTGGAGTGTCCCTGTCTGGAGACATCCAAACCCACCTGGAGGTGTCCCTGTGTCACCTGCTCTAGGTGACCTGCCTGGGCAGGGGCTTGGACTGGGTGAGCTCCAGAGGTCCCTTCCAACCCTGATCAGTCTGTGACTCTGTGATACAAATCCACCATAAAGTCAGATGGAAGTTCTGACTGAGTGAATATATTCCCTTTTCCTGGCAGTGGTTCCAGCCCCTGATCCACCAGACAGGAGTTACCAGACAACTCTGCAAATACCCAGGCAATCAATATCCCTGTGCACAGCTCTGCTCTCCAACCTGGACTTTGCTCACAGCTGCCTCCATGATAAGCATGTAAGGAAAAGCCAAAACAGAGGCTGAGAAGTGACCTGGAACTGCTTATGGAATAGAATCACAGGAGGTTTGGGTTGGGAGGGACCTTAAAGCCCATCCAGTGTCCCCCCTGCCCTGGGCAGGGACACCTCCCACCAGCCCAGGCTGCTCCAAGCCCCATCCAGCCTTGATCAATATAGAATATTCTTTCTGGTTTGCATCTAAAGGTCACCAGGAATGTAGTGATCAACAGGCAAAGGTTACCAGGAGCCCAAAAAATCTTCCTTCCACTAAACATGGAAAAGAGAAGCTCCAGGGAAACCTCAGAGCCCCTTCCAGTGCCTCAAGGGGCTCCAGGAGAGCTGAGAGGGACTTGGGACAAGGGCTGGAGGGACAGGACACAGGGAATGGCTTCCCACTGCCAGAGGGCAGGGACAGGTGGAGATTGGGCAGGAATTGCTCCCTGTGAGGTGCTGAGGCACTGGCACAGGTTGCCCAGAGCAGAACTCTTACTGAGGTCAGCAGAGAAACCTCTGGGAAGTCAAAAGGAAGGAACAGATCCTGACAGAGCTCTGGAAAGGAAACAAAAGGTGGATTAAACACCACGTCCCAGACCTACCTCTTGGCCCTGACGGTGTAGCTGATACTCCCTCTGGGAAACCTTGGTGCATCCCACTGCAAAGTGCTGTGCAGATTGACTGAGGTAATTCTTGCATTCTGAGGCTTCGGTACAATTGCAGACACTGTGGAGGAACCAACCCCAAACATCAGTGTGTTTCCTCCAGCAGCTGCTCAGACACCCCAACTTGGGCACCGTCTGCTGCCTCTGCCTGGCTCAAAGCCCTCTTTGCAGCCAGACTCCAGCACCACTAGAGACCAGTGTCACTGATTTAATAGACTCACATATGATATGTTTTATGGAACATTTAATATACTTCATGTAAATCCTGGTGCCTCCTGAGCTTATGCAACACAAGTCACCTGCCCAATGCCTCCCAGGGAGTCTTTGTGGTACCATTTGCTGTGCATGACTGACATGGTACTGCCCAAACTCAGGGCAGGAATTCTCCCTGGGACTGTGAAACCTGAGTTTTCCTCTCCCTGAGATCTCCTTGAGATTATCAAACTCAATTCTTCCAAGCAGAGCTCCAGTCTCACTAGGGGAATAACCTAGGGAATCCCCCTAGGTTGGGGAGAGAGAAACCTTCAAAGGTAAGAGGTGTTTCCTTCCCCTTAAGGGTGGGTCATGGCAAGAGGTATTAAGTATAATTAAGTCTCATTAAGTCTCATTAATCAGCACTTTGTGACAAAAACGCAGTTGTTTTCCTTCCTTGAAACAGAATACAAGAAAGCCTAAAGTGGGGTGAAGTATCCATGAGTCGTCTGTTCCTGTGTTGATTTCATTGTCCTTCCACAGTTGTTGGTATGGAGAGTGAAACAGAAGATAGTGGCCCATTCTAGCAACACAAACAGGCAATGCACACAAACCCTGTCAGATAAATAATCCATTTTATACGTCTGTGGTTCACAGACTCATCAGGGTTGGAAAACACCTTCGAGGTCATCCAGTCCCAGTGTCACCACCATCATCACCCCTAACCCTATAGCTCCTTCCAGTACCTCAAAGGGCTCCCAGACAGCTACAGAGGGACTTGGGACAAGGGCTGGAGGGACAGGACACAGGGAATGGCTTCCCACTGCCAGAGGGCAGGGACAGGTGGATATTGGGCAGGAATTGCTCCCTGTGAGGTGCTGAGGCACTGGCACAGGTTGCCCAGAGCAGCTGTGGCTGCTCCATCCCTGGGAGTGTTCCAGGCCAGGCTGGATGGGGCTTGGAGCAGCTGGTGGGAGGTGGAACTAGAGGAGCTTCAGGGTCCTTCCAACTCAAACCACTCAGGGATTCTATTATTCTATAGCATCTGATTTCTCCTCGTGGTCACCACCCCGGACCCTCCCCAGGACACTGTCCCTGCTCTGAGGACAAGGTCTGAGGTAAACTCCCAGGAAAAACCTCACTCCAAATCTCACTTCGCTGCCAGCCCTTCCTGCCCGAATAGCCTCCAGGTGAACTTTTACGGGGCACTGTGTGCGCAGAGAGCAGAGGACATTCCCGCGGTGTGAGCTCAGAGCGCAGGGGACGCTCCCGTGGGTGTGAGCCCCGCGGGGCAGGGAGGGAGGCAAGTCCCATTTCCCGGCACGGAGAGAACAGGCGGGGTGACACGGCCCGGGGCGGTGGGACCGAGTCCCACCGGTGGGACATCCCTC
>NW_008678854.1:0-14146 GCF_000695815.1 Acanthisitta chloris
GCGTGCGGGAGGATTTAACACTTCCAGAGCCGCGCACGGCCAACTTCGAGCCTTAGCGAGCATCTCCGCGGCCGCGCTGGGGATGAACGTGAGAGAGCCGTTCCTTTCTTATTTCTCGCTCTGTGTGTGTATGTATGTGTGTATGTGTGTGTGTCTGTGTGTGTGTGTGTGTGTGTGTGTGTGTGTGTGTGTGTGTGTCTCGGAGCAGGGTTTTCTCGCCATCCACCCCTGCGTGCCAGCCGGGAAGGAGCAACTTGAACGAGCTGTCCCCTCTCGGTTTAATATTTGCAACCCGAATAAATATTTTCTTGCCCTTCTGCCTTTTTCTCAATGCCTTCTTGTAATGTAGATGATTAATCAGTGAGGTTAGTGGCCAATTAGGCATAACGTTGTAGGAAAATAATTATGTGAGGATATATGGGGTTTGACTAGTGATGTGGTACAGAATCCACCCAGATCTTGGGAGCTGCTTCCCCATGTGTGCCAATTCAGTGTGTTCTTGATTTTGGATGGAGATCAAAGTGTAGTGACAAATACGTTGTTACTTCCACTGGAATATTCTTATTTCCCTTGCTAGTGAAACGTGTAGCAGCTTTGTAGTAAAATGTGCATGTGTGGGGGTGTAGAGAGGGGGGATCTTCTTCCTGGTCAGTCACAAAATGTTTTCCTCCCTTTTAAAGCTGGTCTGTCTAGTGCTGCTGGTTGCTTTGAATGTTTGGCTTGCAGAAATGAATTTCATTTTGGTGCCCTCCGAGTCTCGTGAGAAGAAGTGCACTGCTGTGTCTTTTGAGGCTCGTTGTTTAACTGATCTTGTTAAATAATGCTATTATTAAATGAGAGCAAATTGAAGCAAATGTATTTTTCATTGCCCACAAGTTGTGTTTCTGAGCTAAATTTCTTTTTATGGCTGGAGAGGCTCTTGCACTGCAGTATTACAATACAGCCATATTAAAAAGGTCCTTGGAGCAAATAACCCTCTCATGCTGCAGCTACATTTCCAGTAGACTTCAGTAGTTCTGTGGGAAGTAATTATGTTGGATTTAAGAAATCTGGGCTGAATTGATTGTGCTTTTTAAATTGTGGTGTTAAACTGCTTGTAGATATTTGTGTGAATGGTGAATCTACACCCAAAATGTAAAGAAGCAAAGCCCCAAACCCAAGGCTTTATTTTCAATGAGATAAATTTTCTTTTCTTCTTTTTTTTTTTTTTTAACAGGTTCTTCTGGTATTTTTTTCTGTCTTTTTTTTTTTGTTACCTCATTCCTTCTACCTTTAGTTGACAGGGAGGTCTCCAGCTTGAGCATCTTTCCTTCACCAAGTGGAGTACAGTGGTACATGATACCATCATTCTCTTCTGTGTATGGTTTACTCTATCTGTGGTGCTGCAAGGAATGAAGGCAAGGAAAACTAGAGATGAAAGGGAAAAAATGATTCCTGAGGTTGATGGTGTTGGCAGATGGAGTGATTAAGGTTTATTTTGAGGAACCACACCAGGTTTTTGGTGGTTTCTGTGGGATGTACTGCTGAAAGCACAGGTCAGCACACATCCTTCAGCAATCTCGCACAAGTCTCTGGTGCGTGCTTGGAGGTGTGAAAAGCAGACATGGAACTAAGCTGCTTACCTTCTAGTGTCAATATTTGGTGCTAAAAATTTAATTCTGAGCAGAAGACAAGCAGGTTACTTACTTCTCTCTTACTGCAGCTCTTCATTACTGTTTTAGTTTGCTCTAGTAAACAAACACATAGCTCTTAAAATTGAATTAAATGTATAAACTGCTTGAACCAGAGAGAGGAGAGAGAACAAGTCTGTTTGTTTTAAATAATAAATAAAAAATTAAGCTGTTGTGCCACTGACTGGCTGGTTGCAGCTTTGGCCTGATCACTCAAGCAGTGCTCCAAGCAAGCTCTGTGTCCAGCACCCTTTTCCTGGACTGGAAGATGGAAGTGCTCGGTATGACTTGTGGGGTGATTCCTGCTTGACTGACAGACACTTAATTGCAGTGTGACACCTGGTGCTCTCTAATTTTGCCTCTGTAATGGTTCCCTCCAGAAAGCTGTCAGAGAAAAAATGTTTACAGTCAGGTCTTGGAAGGGTTCCTCAAGATGCAGAGAGGACGGTAGGGAGATCCTTCCATTTTTAGATCTCTCTAATCTCAAGCTTCTGTTCCTGTAGTCATGCTAATTTGTTATTGATTGTCATGGCAGTGACTGTCTCAGAGCACAATAGTGTGCATGTTTCCACTCCACATAGGGTAGTCTTAAAAGAAGTGAAAGTGGGAAGGAAGGATTGGCTGAAAGAGCTATCTTAGTCCAGTCTTGTTCAGGTTCTTCATGAAACTGAGACCACTGATGAACAGTTGTACATTCTTTAAGTTAAATTTCAGTGAGAAGACTGAGCTTTCCATCCCATGTTTGCTGTCCAAGTGCCAGGTGACCTGGAACACTGAAGATGCAGACTTATTGTTCTCCAGCTTAAGCCTGTTTCTCCACTGGAGTAAAACCATGGGAAGAGATGAGTATATGGTGGAGGATGGGTATCATTTCCCATGTAGATGTTGGCTAGCTTTAAAGGGAGCTGAGCTGGAGTCAAGGTTGGTACCCAGAATAGAAGTACATGAGCAGCAGAAAGTGTGAGTCAGTCACTTCTAGTGATCAACTCTCTCATTAGTGAATTCATATGTGCACTGCAGATCAGGAACATGGTCTGGTCTGTGCTTCCTTAACTGACTGATACTGACATCAAGTTCCTTTACAGATCCATCTGTGGTCATCAGATGAGCTTAAGTCATGCTTGTGCCTGAGTACCACCCTCTGGTACCAACCTTTAATTTCAGCACTCAGTTCAATACCCTAGCACTGAGAGTGTTTGCCACTGAAGTAAGATGCTCTTGCAGGTCTCCCATCACCCTATTCCACACTTTGTATAGGCAAGTAAGTGTGATATGGCAGCTAACCCAGCCTGGAGCTGGCAAACAGGGATGCTTTCCCAGACACCTGTCTCCCAGGGGCTGAGGAATTCATCTGACTGCAGCTTGCCTACACTTGCTCTTTGGGATCTTTAAGGATGTGTTTCTGCTATCAGAGCTCTAAAGAAGGACATAGGTGGCATGTTTGTGGTTTTGTGCTTTTCCAGAGATGCAGTAGCATGCTGGAAGTGGAAACAAGCCGTTCTCAACTGCTCCTAAGAATTCTTGGAAGAGGCAAGGAGAGGTATTTTTTTGAGTAACCAGGATAGCAGGTGGAAATGACCCTATACACAGTGTCTATAAAACAGCATGTTGGATAAAAGAGTCCTATTACAGGAAGTGCAGAGGGCAAAAAACCTAAGCAGTCTTGACAATTGTTTTGGGATTGTTCTGCAAGAAAATCAAAGGCTTGTCAGTTTTTGCTTTTATGCACATAAATCACCTTTGCTCCTCCTGTTTCATAAAACACGTTGGGTCAGGACTTTTCAGTTTGCCTTCACAGTACTGTGAGTACTTGAAGTAGAGAATACACCTAGCAAACAACAGGAGATTCATATTTCACAGTACTTTCATTTTTCATCAGCATGCCAAGTTAAAGAACATCCAACTTCCCTTTAAAACAGCAACGAAGATTGTGCAAGCCAGTTAAGAGGGAGGAGAATACATTCCAATATTCCTCTTTTATATCCACAGATTGATGCATTCAACAGCCAACTTCTTTGATTCTTCCAACATTTAAACATGAGTGACTTAGTAGAAAAACACTGTATGAATATTTACTCCTGTTTTAATGTAGTAGAGCTCTACTGAAGCCAAAGCAACTGCAGCTGGTTCCTCAGGCTAAGGATACGGCCAGGCAAAGGACTTCCCTAACTGGCAGGAGGCTGGCTTTGGTACTATTCCTTGCAGGGCAATATTTTAGGGAAAAAAAATTTCTTACCAACATCAGTGGGATTTCTCATTTGAAAAGCTAAATGCTCCTCAGTGAGAGGTGAGGGTATTACTCCAGCTCAGAGAGCTTTTTCTCTGACTAATATATCCAAACTGTATGTTGGGATTGCCCAACACTGATAATTCACACACCTCTGGAGTGGAATACAGCAGCCATTCTGGGCTGGAAACATTATGCAGGAGGGGTTTAGGGAAGAGAAATGAAGAAAAACTAATCCAATTGAAACTGCAAGGGGAATTTAGGAAGCAGAATGCAATTATCCGAGTTGGATATTGGCCAGGACATGTTAGTTAACATTTTTAGTCTTGCAGGAATTGTCGTGGGATCTTTAATGACGATGAATGGTCAGGGCTCTACCTTACATCTCATTTGAAAGCCCAGGCTTTCACTTCTTCATGAGGATGAAGTGAATGCTTAGCCTTCCTTCAGGATGAGTTGCTTTAGTCAATCTGCTTTGCTCCCACAGGCTCAAGGCTCTCCAGGAACACCTGCCTTGCAATTCCACGTGTCCAAGAGTTTTCTTACCCTCTGAGCTGCTAAGACAAAAGGAAATCCAGACACTGAGCATGGGACATCAAAACCCAGTTCATATTTAGATAACTATGGTCTTCATATGGCAAAGTTCCCCTATGGATTGAGCTGGCCATGGTAGAGGATCACAGAATGGTTTGAGCTGGAAGGGCCCTTAGAGATGAAGTAGTTCCAACCCCCTGCCATGGGCATATTTCCCTCCTTCCCTAAGCACTAGTGTGCTGTTTTTCTCCCCTGTTTTATGAGCACTAATGAACGGAAGAATCATCTGTCAATAGTAAACAGATGATAAATCTTACTGAGACTGGTGTTTCAGGAGAAAGGACTTGATGCATAAAATATTTTCTTCTCTATAATCACAATTTTCCTTTTAGCTATCTGAACTTGAATCTTTTCCAGAACAAAAAAAAAGAGCACCTCTGCTCTGCAAAAAGTCATTGTCTGGTTACAAATGTGTTTTTATATCAGTGCTGGTGGTATTCAGGCAAGGAAAACAGTAAGATGGCAGTATATTTCTCCGGGGAAGAAGAGGCTTCATGTTCTTCTGAAGGTTTAGGGATGGTGCATTTGTAGTGATTAAGTCAAATATGGTTCTGGGAACTTGGAAGATTTATCTGTATCTACTGAGTTACCTTTTAATCTGTTTATCAAAATGCTTAGTCTGTCTTAGAGGTCATGAAGCAGTGGCAGATGCTGGGAGATAAAATTAGATATACATCCAGACTTTACCATATAATTTTATTAACAAAAAGAGCCATGTAACAGTAGATACTTTCCCCCCCACCTCCTCCCTCTCCTTTTCTACTGGAAGACCTGTCCTGAGATTTTGCTTTCCTTCAAGCTCAGACATTAGTAGGCTGTGCTTCTAACCCACATCTGCCACTGATACTCATCTACAACACAGAGAATTAAAAGATAATGGGGTTAATACTCTCCTTGTAGCAAAGATTTTTGCTGTTTGTATAGGAATTTTCCCCGAAACTCTCATGGTAACATCGATGTCAATAATTTAAAATGCTGTTTCAAAATCACTTACAATATACATAATGTATAAAACGATACGTTTTGTATCCAAGAATTTTCTTTCTACATTTTCCTGTGTTTGTGGACAGTTTAGATTGTTCCGTGTTTTATGAAAGGATGGGTAAAGCCAATATCTACATCCTGTATCAGATAAAGAGCTCTCCACTCTGACCTGTGTTACACAGGATTGTGGTGCAGTTTCTGCAGAGTTTGGGGGTTTCACAGGGGCAGCTGTGAGTGCTGGGAAGAGTCTCATCACCCTGTTACTGTCAGAGTTGCCTTAACATACAGATGGGTCTTAGTTATGCTCATCTCCTCTGAGGATGTGAATCCAACTCCCAACTTGAGGTGTTTGGAATATGTGGAATATAATGTTAAGGGTCAAAAAGGAATCATCCAAAAGCCTCAGAGGCAACTACTCTTCCTAATCTTTGTAAAATAACAAAGTCTTTGGTCCAAGGCTTCTTAGATAGCTGTGTAAGGCCAGACGTCGTGCCTCATAAATAAAGTGAATGGGCTGAGGGACTTCCCATGTAAATAAAGTGCCCATTCCATCTGCCTCTGTGTGGCTTGACCCACAAAATAACAACAAATGCTTCCACTGCTTGAAAGAATTTGATGAATTTATTATGTTGGCCAGGTGTAAAGCTGTGATCTGTGACATTTCATGCCTCATGTGGGCATTGTGCTGTCATGTGGCACAGTGGGTTGCATTAATAGAGTCTTTGGGGATAAAGAGAGAGAGAATATGGACAGAAGCTGTTGTTAGACAAAATAAATTATAGAGTAGCTCATCCAGTGTGAGAAGGATTGGGAGTGATGTAGTTTCAAACATCATTTTTTTCAGTAATTGTGCTGTTTGAATTGTGACCTACTTTAATAACATTCTATCATTTTTAATATTTCTTTATTCATTACATTTTATACACACTCAGGTGGTTTACTGCAAGCTGTGTGGAAATTACAATGAAGGTCAAGTGCTCTTTGTGAGGATAACTTATTACTGAAAATATTAACTGTTGTCATTACTGTTTTCCAACATGAAATTTTATTTGTCTGGTGAATGAAGAGATGATGTCAGGCTTGTGTTAAAGTGTGTGATTACTGTCAGTAGACCAAAGTCCCTCCAGTCACAGGTCTGAGAAGTACATGATCACTGAACAAATCTCACTTTAAATTGATTCATTTTCCCCTACACTGTTAAGCTGGTACAGGCCCTTATCAGAAGTATCTTTCAGATTAGGACTGGTTTATATAGATTTAATGTTTAAATACCTTCAGTGAGCTGAGGCTAAACTGAGAATTGCAACTTTGGTATTGAAATAACCATGCCTGTGCTTGGCTTTTCAGCCTTTCAAGTGAGCTTAAATTCATGCTTGAAATTATATTAGTTCAGTATTTTTCGTGTGGAAAAGGCTTTGGTGCACAGGAGGTCTGTGAGGAGTTGGAGTCAGGAGGTCTGTGAGGAATTGGAGTAAAGCCTTGCTTAGGGTTGAGAGCAGGCACTCTATGGCTAAGCTGGTGTCACTTAGTTAAATCCCAAGTGTTCTGTAGTGGTTTGTCCATGCAAACGTCCTTCCAACAGTTGCTCCATGATTAGTGGATATGCAATTGTGAATTTTAAGTGAAAGGTTGGAAAAATGTGTCCTGGGATCAAGACATCAGGATCACCAGCTTCTCAAATCATAATCCCACTTTGGTAGAGCATATGTGTGATTTGGCTTAGAGCTATGGAAATCCATGACACTGGGAAAAAAGAAAGCCTCGCAGCATCCCTGCTGTTGTTACAAAGCCTAACAAACATGTTGGATACCAGTGCATCATTTTCTTACACATCGAAATAGAATCATTTTATGCAAAGCTGTGTGTGGTGTCTAAAGTGTTTCAGTTTTTATCATACATAGTTGAGGTTCCTCTTAGGAATCAAGTCTAGAAAGTGTAGAACAAAACCAGAAGGATTGCAGTGAATATTCACCCCGATGGCTGTTGCAGCAGGTCAGGGATTGTAGTGTTACTAGCTTTCTCATTGCATCATCAAAATTCTCCCCTGCTGGTTTGATGTGATGGACCTAAAGCTTTCCTTGATCCAAAGCCAGAGGGATCTCAATTTACAAATCAGTGGGTATCCAATTGTCCTTTTGAGCTATGTAATTTGAATTCTGTATATTCATTTCTTCTAAGTATAATCTGGAAGAAAACTGGAGTAATTAGGTTAAGTGTCCTGCTTTTAAAGATTCTGGGCTGCTGTACTAGGTTTGGGTTGGGCGGCTAAGTTAGGAAGGCAAGAACTGTTTTATAGAAACAGAAATGAGAGATTTTAGCTGAATATCTGTTTCCCAAGTATGACTGAGCTACATTGCATGAAGTTTTCATGTCACCCCAGCATAAAAGAGGTAGTAGAGCAGAAGGTTAGCCCAGAAAAGAGAGCACTTACGATAGAGACCTATTAAAAGCATATGGAGGAGTCAATAAGGAATTGTCTCTTCCAGTTAATCAAGTGAAGGGTGTCATATGATACAAGCAGGCAGCAGACATAGCACAAGTAAGATCCTTCACGCAAGGTGGTGGCACACAGGAAAGCTCACTGCCTTGGGATGTTGAGGACATTAAAAGGTAACATAGACCAAACAATGTTCTGGAAAAGTTTGTGGTGGAACTGAGGAGCAAGACATGGGCTGATGTTGCTTCTGGTGTAGACATCACAGGATCACAAATGTCTGGTGGCTGGAAATGTGTTCTGGTGAATTATCCCAATATGTGTCTGCTCTTGGTGACTGCCAAGGAGTCAAGGTTACTGCACACAGGGCCAGCTGGCCCTTTGCTCCGAGCCAGAAGGACTTTCTTACTTGTAGGTGAAGAGCTTAGCCAAAAGCCGGTGCAGGGTCATTCACCATCTCCTCTCCCCTGCTGTCATCTGGGTTTCTATTGAGTCAAAGCTGTTTGAGTTTGGGAGAAGGTAGAAGTTGTTTCTAAGAGAGGCATCAGTGTTGGAGGAAAGCTGTTACGTTCTAGCAAGGCTCCCAGTGTTGTAGAGGTGTAGAGAACTGAAGTAATTTGTTGTGCAGGTGATTTATTTTGCTGTAGTTTTAACCAGTTAAAACCAGTTTAAACTTTGGTTTAATCCTGTTACTTCACTTTCTTGGTGGTACATGCTCTACCCTTGGTGTTTGATGGTGGAATGATCTGTCTGTTGGAGCTGCTTATTCTTATCCTACACTGGTGTTGGATATATTTGTATCCAGCTGTACCTGGCTCCACAGCTGTACAAAACATGTAAAGGGACCCAGCAGAATTCTAAATGTATGTATTTAAAATAAAACAACTTTAGAAACCATTAGATTGCATTTAGGTCATGTTTAAAGCTTTGTTCAAGCTCATGGCATGGAACCTCCAATTCATTTTTATTGGAAGTGGAGAATCTTGGGTAATTGCTTTACTTGAGAAATTAGGGCTTAAGAAGAATGCTAAATATCATGAGACTTGTGATAAAATCTTAAGAACTGAATAAGCCACTGAAGGGCTGTCAGATTGTAATTAGGTTTGATCACTATCAGCTTGAGCCAGATTTGCACAGGTTGCTGTGACATGGAAAGGCACAAGCAGCATTCCCAATTCCCAGAGCAGCTCAGCCTTCTGATGGAACTCTTCCTTGATGGTGATGATATGGACTCATCCAACATTCTTAAAGTTTGTTTTCTCTTTCCTTTGCAGATTAGGTTACTTTGTACAAGCTGAAGTTATCTAGTGCCTAATCACAGTAGACTGGGTGTTCTTCCCACGTGGAGGAATGATCTGGGCTGGATATCACTGTTGGTCCTGGAGGTTATGGTTTGGCCAATTCATTCTGATCCTAGAGACCAAGGAAGAACTTTTAGATGACTGTCTTACTTTGGCATAGATGGTTTGTCTGTGGAAATGCTTGTCTATAGATCTGGTAGTAAGAATGTCACCATGTGCAGGGTCCTAGGGTACAATGGCATTTGTTAGTGGGAGGACCTGGAGTAGAGTTTATTAATAATTCCACTTACTGCAAGCTCTGTTGCCTTCAGATTGTCACTTCAAGTGCAAATACACAGCGGAGAATACACATGGCAACATTTAAAAAGCAAAGTGCAGATGCTGTAATTGTGCAATGGAGTCACCTGGAATTATTTAGTAAGAGCTGTACCAAAAGATTCCTCGCTCTAATTTCATTAATAATGTATTTTGCAGTTGGCTGGAGACATTTGGCCAGCAGCTTTTCTTTCAGTATGTTGTGGAACAAACCAGTAACCCACTAAGATTTCCTCGCTGGAGTTCTGCTGTACATCATGGCTGCTCAGAGTTTCACAGTGGCACAGAGATCATACAGCCCTGATTCCAAAAGTGCAAACTGGGGGATGGAATGGCATTTTTTACCTGTCAGCAGATGTCAACAGATAGGAATAGAGATGGGAGCAGTTGTGCTTTTTGAAGGAATATGCCATGTCCATTGAAGCTACTTATTTTGTTATGTATCCTGATTTATTTTCCCCCTTTATTGAAGAAGCAGTATGAACACACACTCGCTGGTGTGCCAAAGACTTCACAGGAGCAGTTTGTGCAGCAATCAGCCTCTTTTGCCAGTGAGATTGCTCTTCCTACTTCTACCTATTAGTTGCAAACATCGTATTTTACCTTGCAAATGTTGGATGTTGGCTTTCTGGGTCTGTTCACCTTTGCTTCCCCTGCAGCTCCCACATCTGATTGGGCTCTCAGCTCCGCAGTTGCCTGGCTAACTCACTTTCTGCCTCATTTGCTCCCCAATGACTGCTGAACGACATTCCCTGAATCCAGGGCCAGCTCCACTTTGTGACTGGCTGCACAGGATGCTGCAGTAGCAGTGTGTTTAGTGGCTTCTCTTTAGAAATGTTATAACCATACATCTTTTGAATTGTAAAGCTAAATTTCATTAGCTTCACTGGAAGGCAGGAATGAACACTGGGGAAAAAATACACCACTGAGGGTACTGTGAGGAATTCCAGCTATGTGATTCAGCAGAGTGGACTACTGCCAAGTGTGGTAAGTGTTGGTACATCACTATGTGCTTTATTCAAGGAAAGCAGAAGTTTATGGTTATCTGATCCATCCTGAACATCTCTTATGAATACAGGACCAAGCCAAGACCAGTCACTTGTGTTGTTGGTACTTTGCACTTGAAGAAGTGTATGCCAAAGTTTTGGAGATGTTTAATTTCTTTTCACTGGGCTTGAGACCTTCTTTAGAGTAAACCTAAGGCAACTTGAGACCAGTGTCTTACAGTTTTGAGCTCTTCTCAGCATGATGCTCTCCATGACACAAACACGAGCCGGTTATGTGAGCTATGATTAGGCACTGGAATGTGCTGCCTAGAGGGGTGGTGGAGTCACCATCCCTGGAGGTGCTTAAAGAGAGACTGGATGTGGCACCTAGTGCCTTGGTCTAGTTGACATGGTGATGTTAGGTCATAGGTTGGACTCAATGATCTCAGAGGTATTTTCCAACCTAACTGATTCTGTGATTCTCTGAGGGCTGTTCCCTATCAGTTGTATTTTTTCTGTGCAGTATTGTGTATCAGTTCTTGGTGATCAGAAGGGAGAGTCTTGGGCCAATTCCCTTCTCACAGGTATATCTGCATCTTTGTGGGCCCTCATTGATCAGGTAATTGCTGACTCTAAGCCTGCAGGAAGCTGAACAATTTTGTGTGATTTTTTAGCTTCTTGTGTTAAAGTTCTGCTCAGTCAGAGCTCAGTCTTCTTCCATGGAGACTTGTATGGGCAGATTGTGCATTTTTCCCCATGTACTTATTTCTAACATCTTTCTTCCACCATATTAAAGGCTCTTTTTAATACCCTGGGTGGGTGTATCCTGACTCTGCTGCAGTTCAGGGAGGGCACTGTGACTGCCCACCTTGTGCACTGCCTTAACCACAAAAAACCCTTTCATGTGCATATCTCATCTATTGTTTTTATCCATTTTCCCACCTAACTGAAAGCTCTCTGCCTGGTTTCAGAACCCAGTTTCTTAAAGGTTGGAAAGTAGCTGGTATTTTTGCCTTCAAGGACCTATAAACGCAGAAACAAAACACTACATAAGCTCAGGTAATTCTGAGTTAATTCATTAGATAATTGGAGCAACTAGTAAAGTGAAATTGGGGCTGAGATGTGGCTGTATTCTGTAGACATCTGATTTACAATTGTAATGTTGGTTATCTTATAAGTGGCATATTATTTCAGAGCTCAGCATTGAAGCCAGGGAGCTGCTTTTGATTATGCTGGAGGAAGGGAGAGACAACAGAATGAGACAGTGACTCTTTTTTTTTGGGTGTTTTTCTCTTGGAGTAGGCTGAATCTGACTGCCTTGGCACTGTTCCATAGCAGAGGAGCTTGCAGTGATGCTGCAGTTTTGTTGGTGCCACTGCAGACACAAAGGCTAAAACAAATCAAACTGAGCTGAGAGGAGCAGATGGGGCAAGTGAGAAGTTGGGAAATCATTCAAAGTGTTAGACACGGAACGATTTCAATTTTCCCGAGACAAGTGGGTGCTGTGGCACAACATGGCTCTTCTGACACTCAACACACGTGAGACAGTTTGGAATAAAAGCTGCATCAGGTGTTCTGTGTCCAAATTTGCTGCCTGAGGGAGAGTGCATTTGGCAAGGATAACTGTGAGGGGGGTGGGGTGGTGGAAACAAGCTTGTCAGGAATCCTTTCAGGTGTTTTGTTGGTCACTTGGAACATAGTGTGAATAAGACAGGAGTGAAGTTCCTCCTTTGGAGGCAAAAATGGAATTTTTAGGGATATCACAAGGCAGTGGAAATCAAAGGAATCAGACAGAGATAACTCATTTTTTTTCTAAAAATGATGTCTTTATTTTAATATCCTTCTTAAAGGATACAGTTTCCTCTGTAGGATGGAGTACCCAAAAGGATAAATGACTCACTTTCATAAATAAGAGTGTTGCAGTTTGGGCATCTTCATGTGTTCAAAATGCAGGTGACAACTTTCCCTGGAGATGGGAAAAAATAGCTCTGTCTCTGGGTGTTTTCAGTCCTTAGTGATGGTTTTGCCTTGTCCTAGTGGCTTTTTTTTGGGTGCTGCCTTAGCAGAAGCTCAGGTAAGCTGTCACTATGACTTGAGCTTAGGATTTTCCCTGCTTACATTGCTTAAAAAATCTGCAGAACTAAAAGGCATAGAAAGTGTGGAAACTTCTAATGTTGAGGTGGTAACACTAAGGTCTGAAGTTTCCTGAGCTAACAGCATCAGCCAAGCTGTGCTCCATCCATAATGAATTCACAAAAATTCCTCAGAATCTGTGACCTGTATTCCCCTGTAACATTGTTCTGCTGTTAAGATTTCCTTTCAAGGGGTTTGGTCTCACTTAAAAGTAGGGAAATGAGATATAAAGAGTTCTGTTCCCATCTGGTAATTGCAGCATAAACAAGATTTTGTAGTATTTATTGTTTATAACTGCATAAATAGACTGTAGATAATTCCTGCTTCAAATGCTTTGGGGTATAGAAAAGTTGGGTGTAGGAAGAATGTATATGATAAGGCAGAGTTCCAGCAGAAAGAAAAGGAACTTAAAAAGCAGTTGGATTCTTTCCATCCACCCTACAAAGAAGAAAATTGGTTTGCAAGAAATATAGGTCATGGCACTGTTCTGGCATCTCGATGTTGCTGTTTTGTAAGTACACTATTGCTGGCAGTGCAATTTGGGACTCCCATTAGAGCTGCTCTTTGCTGTCAGACTTAAAGGCCATTTAATATCCCTTATCTGATCTAATGCACTCCTCACACAGACATTGAAAATTTAAAGAGTGGAGTGAATTTGGTGGGGTTTTTTTGTTTTGATTTTTTTTCTCATTAAAATAAGTTAGTGAAAGCCAATTTGGAGACTTTTCCTGCTGTTGCACCCAAAAGTCAGTCATTTCAATAAGGACCCAAGGATTAGGGATACTTCATGAATGGGGCTAAATTTTTCTCTCCTGTCTGTGATAAAACACAGAAGAAAATCGAACTTTGTGTTGCTGTTCCACAGGTTTTACAGATAGAAGTTTATTACTGGAGAAAAGACTTGACTTTTTCAACATGGACTTTGATTATGGGATTATTCTAGTTTCCTTGTGTTAGAAAAGGTAATAAAGGCAGCTCTATTGCATGAGACAGGTTGTCTGTATTCTTCTCTGTGTACAGCACCAGGACAGGGTCAGTGGTGTCTGTAAGAACTGGAGAATAAGGTAACAATATCTGTATGGGGAAGGGAGGCAACACTGCTCCCACACTGCTCCCATCTCAGACACAGTGGCACTGAAATGTAGAGCAAGTAAATTATTTTTCTGGTTAGTTCTGTATGACTGCCTCCCGTGAACAATAAGAGGCCAAAATGGAAACAGAAGCATGGATGGGAAATCTGGGTAAGGAACTGTAGCTACACTGTGGTCTTTGCTTGTTTGCTGCTGAGGTGTGATGCAGTGGTGTAAGCACTGATGTGATTCATCTCCTCAGCCTCTGTGGTGCTGCTTAGTCTCCTATTCTTCACCTGAAGAATACCTTCACTTCTTGTGAAACATAGATGGTCTTGAGCTTTCTGGTGCAATGTGATGTAGTGCAGCTTGGAAGATGGAGACATCTCTATATCCATATATATCTTTATGGATATATATATATATATATAT